>NC_140283.1:16692079-16776203 GCF_964030765.1 Micromesistius poutassou
AGAGAGAGAGAGAGAGAGAGAGAGAGAGCCCTGCTTCATCTCTTGTGACGCCCGCCCCAGAGTGAGTGGATAACTGGAGGGGGGACACGACACCAGCGGACGCACCAACAACAGGGCTCCTGACCCGGGGTGAAACTCCGGGTCCCCCCCTCAACCCCCCACCAACAACAACAACACCACCACCACCACCACCACCACCACCCCCACACCCACACCCACACCCCCAGCTCCACCACTCCCTGTCCTGCTGTGTGGAAACGCAATCAATCCTTTTGAAACCCATCGTGTTGTCTTTTGAACTTTTGGAAAGAGAAACGCATGTGTGCGTGTGTAAAGCGACGATCCCTTGAATTAAAACCCACAGTTCAAAGACGTATGCACTGACGTGCTTCAGATAGGAAGTGTCTAGAACGAGCACAGCTTTATCACCGAATCCCAAAGAGATTATTAAGACCCAATAATAAACCACAACGGTGTGAATGTTTGTTTAAGAAAATGCAACATACAACCGGCGGGCATTTTCTCCCTTACCAAAGTCGCTTTAATCCCAGTCAAGCCCAGCTCCCGTCTGGTGGTCAATTAGCCCCCTGCTGCCGCGTGCTTCCCGATCCTGACCCCGCGGCGTCTGCACTCCAAACGGAGGACCCCCCCCCGTCTCCGGTCCCCGGAGCCTGAACTCAGATCAGATCAGCTGTTCAGGGAGTGGGGGGGGGTGAGAGAGGGGCGGTGCGTCCACCAGAGGGGATCAGAAGAATCCCAAAAAGGGTGAAAAAAAAAAAAAGAGTTAAAGAGAGACAAAAGAGATTATAATAAAGGAGAGAAACTATCTCTCTCTCTCTCTTTCTCTCTCTCTCTCTCTCTCTCTCTCTCTCTCTCTCTCTGCACTGCTACAAGACCGTGTTCTGTATCCAAGCTGTCGGAGCGCGGCAACTGGGAGAGAGTGACTGAGGGAGTGAGCCGGAGCGCTGGTCTGTAAGTAGGCAAGCGTGTGTGAGAGAGACAGAGAGAGCGAGAGAGAGAGAGCGAGAGGGAGAGAGAGACAGAGGGAGAGCGAGAGAGAGGGAGAGGGGAGAGGGAGAGAGAGAGGGAGGATGGGAGGGTGTGAGAGGGAGGGAAGGAAAGAGAGTGGGGAGGGGTCTGTGGGAATATGTTGGAGGAAGATTTTGTGGATGATTTTATGTGAATGTAGATTTTTTATAGTTCCCCCTGTGTGTATGTGTGTGTGTGTGTGTGTGTGTGTGTGTATGTGTGTGTGTGTAACGGACAGAGGCAAATGAGGCAAGAAAACGGAATACCATTAAACTGCAATGCACACACCCACACACACATACATACATACTGTATGTACACATCTAATCTTTCATTGCATAATCTCCACGCTTAAATAATTAAATAAAAGTAATAATTAATCCATATTCTACACTCCCACTTACACCCCCCACCATGCACTGGCCTGTTTAATTTTAATGAAACCTGCTCCTTCCTAATGACGAGGTGTAGGTAATGGATTCATCAGCCTCAATATCGGCTTGAATATGGTTTAGTAATTGATTTTTTTTCCACCTTAATTATTTCGGTTAGTGTATCCGTCACAATGCCTGGTGACGTAACCTGCTATTAGATTCAGAAACAAACCAATGTAACCCAGGTGATATCGGCTGTGTCGTCCAGGGCATGTGCACGTCTCTGTTGCCCATCACGTTTTGTGTTACCACGTAAACACTGAGTGCATCAGTGCGAACGGCCACAGCCACGACCAGGTTGAAAGCCTAAAGGCTTAGTTGTGGGGGTTAATGCCCTTCACGTCCTGGCGGAACCTCCTTGCGTCCACCGCAAGGGCCTGACGTGCGCCTCCCAAAAATCGTAAGCGTGCGTCGAGGCGACTCAGCGCCAAGGGCTGTGATTGGTCGGCCGACGTAAACCCGACGCAGAACCAAAACAGGTTCGCGGCGGCGTCGAAGCGACTGCGTGGTCATTGCGTTGCGTTGACGTCCCGCCATAACTCTACCTTTAGTGGGAAGCTGCCTCTTCCTTGATCGCGGTGTCTACAGCGCTGACCGAGGGTCAAACGCGTCAAAGGCAAATAACAACAGACACCCATCCCCGACCCATCCCCCCTCTCTGCAGAACAGTCATACTAAACCAATGGCTTCTCTAATTGCACCATTGGTTTTTCCGGCTGTCCTTTTTAAAATCACTACCCGACCTGAGTGATTTATGTTGTTTTCCTCCCCGGAGTGCTGCACTCCCCTGAGTCCTGCATCTCGTCTCTCTATCTCGGCCGTCCACACCGCTCTCCGTGTTCTGGTTCATTCTAAACGCTCAGCCCTTTGCATCGGACCGCCTCTATGTGCCGTACGCAAATATGAATAAAGTTTGTTCGCCTGTCAGCGGCGCAGACAGGGGAGGCCAGTGGCCCCAGCTGTTTCCCCGGGCCGTGCGGGCGCGGTCACATGGTTCTCCGCGGCGGGCCTCCTGGGGTCAGGGGCGGTTAATGCTCCGGCACACAGGGACATGAGGAGAGAGAGACAGAGAGAGAGAGAGAGAGAGAGAGAGAGAGGGAGAGCGAGGGGAACGAGAGAGAGAGGGGAGGGGGGTCGACAGAGAGAGGGGAGGGGAGCGAGAGAGTGAGAGAGAGAGAAAGTGAGAGTGAGAGAGAGAGCGAGAGAGAGAGAGAGAGAGAGAGAGAGAGAGAGAGAGGGGAGGCAAGCGAGTGCGATAGAGAGAGAGAGACAGTGAGAGAGAGAGAGAGAGAGCGGGGAGGCGAGCGAGAGAGAGAGGGGAGGGGAGCGAGAGAGAGAGAGAGAGAGAGAGAGAGAGGAGGTGAGCGAGAGTGAGAGAGAGAGAGCGAGAGAGAGAGAGAAGAGGCGAGCAAGAGAGAGAGAGAGAGAGAGAGAGAGAGAGAGGAGGTGAGCGAGAGTGAGAGAGAGAGAGCGTGAGAGAGAGAGAGAGGGGAGGCGAGCAAGAGAGAGAGAGAGAGGGGGGAGGCGAGCGACAGCAAGAGAGCGAGAGAGAGAGAGAGAGAGAGAGAGAGAGAGAGAGAGAGAGAGAGAGAGAGAGAGAGAGAGAGAGAGAGAGAGAGAGAGAGAGAGAGAGAGAGCCTGGATGACGGCTAGTTGCTATCACATGGGCAGTAGAGGAAGGGGCGTGGCCCTGGGGAAGCTCTTGGGGGGGCACTGTGGTGGAGTGGGGAGCAGTTTGTCTGATGATCGGCCTGGTTGAAGGGTGCTGGGAAGCAATTGGGCGTCCCGTGTCTGGGGCTCCGAGTGCCCCTTTAGCATCTCCCCAGTCGGACTCTCTGACTGCACAGACTTCACAGACCCCCTGTGTTTCTATCTTTGCCCATGTGGGTGTGTGACCATTACCAAGCACATGAATCATGAAACGTATGCGCCACATGGTGCTATTGATGGTCCTGGAAGCATATCCCTCTCTCGTGCACAAACATCAGAACCAACTGCTGGCTCCGCCGGAGATACACACACCTGTTTCTTAGGATATTAATCATTTCTTATGATATTAATCATCTGATATCAATATGAATTACATCATTAGGCAACATCAAATCAATATTAGCAATCCCAACCCAAAATCTAAGCATGAATTGTCCCAGAAGAAAAGGCCATTTGTATATTCTCTATACCATAGTGTACTTAGGGGCATGGTATCCACTTCCCCTCACAAGTCATATATAAACAAACAGATGGGAGATAGTAAGAAAACCGTTGACAAGGTCATGATGAATAATGCAGCACCTTGAAGCGCGATGGATTCTTCACTCGGGAGCTCGGGACAACGGCTTTCATCAACTCAATGACATTTGCAAAGATCCCGGATCCCAATCCCAAGTATTGAGTGTGAAGGGTTTATACTGCGCCCACGTGCATCATGGACTGACCTAACTAACCCCCTTCCTCCTCCTTCTCTATCTCCTCCTCCTCCTCCTCCTCCTCCTCTTCCCATGTTGTAGGCCTCATTCATTAGACAAAAGGCTGCATGGAAACAGGTTTTCACAAACATAACACTCCACATGCTTCGCAGGAAGAGGAAAAAGGCCAAAGCACATTGTGTTCCTGCACCCGTTATTATTTGCCGGAGACACTTGGCCCTGCATCGAACAAGGATTTCCTTTGAGTTTGGCATTCTTTCTCTCCCTCTCTCCCTCGCTTTCTCTCTCACTTTGAATCTTTTTTGCCTGGCCCATGAAGGTAATGATTAACCTCACTCTGTGTACCATTGAAACCGACGGGGCATTCAATACAGATGTGACATTCAATAATAACAATTCAGATATAGACTTCACTTAGCGGTCATCATTGTTATTGTGAAAGTGGAAGAACATTTATTTTTCTCTCTTGGAAAACATCCATTCGAAGGATTCAGCCTGATCCAATTCCTTTTTCTATAAAAGTCCATTCTGAAAGTCCATAAAAGTTCTGATCCTCTGTGGGAGTAACCCATGCTTTGAATCCCAGGCCTGTCAGCAGCCAGCGGGAATAGGAAACCATAGAGTGGATCTTTCTGTTTGTGAATACTCTCAAGGGCTCCGGTACCGCAGGTCAGAAGGACTCAAACCATCAGCCCATGTTCTTGGGAAAACCTCTTCCAGCATGACTTCCCGGTTTCACCCTCCCCCCCCCTCAGACGATCCACCTTTCATCGCTGGTCAGCTGGTCACCTCAAGCGAAGCATACACCAAAGTGGAATATATGAATCAGTCGCCACTTAAAAGGAATGTTTAGGAGGTGTACGAAGTTGTTGTTGTTGAGGTTGTTACAGGGCACCGATATCGACTGAAATGTTGACACACTGTTACCAACCCACCCAGCCTCACACACCATCACACCCCCGCCCCCCTAACCCCCATCAGAGGCAGGCCCCTTGATGCTCTCGGCAGGTCTCTCCTCATACATGGGAAGCGGATCCTCATAATTGCCTCCAAGACATCATTTCTTGTTAGGAAGCCATAAACCCCCATCTTGAACGCAACGGGGTGTCACTTAACATCGGCAATTACAAGCTCCAATCATAACCTCCTCAGCCATCTGAAAATTATTAGGAGAAGCATTTCTGTTCCCCTGCCCAACCACAGCAGACCCCCCCAGCCCCGCCCCCCACCCCAAAAACAAACACACACTCACGCACACACTGCAAAACAACAAATATCAGACGCAGAACCGGCGCTCGTCTTTACGACTTTCTTGATATCCGGAGTCAAGTAGCGGTGTTATTGGGAGTCCTAGCCTTGTGAAGAGCGTTATTCAGTGAGAGAGTTTAGAGACGAGAGGAAAACTGGATACTGTTGGATACTATGGATACTGTTTGCAGGTTGAATGGTGAAATGGCCTTTTTTAAGGACACTCACTTTATCAAATTTGTAATAAGACTTGTTTTTTCTGTTGTCCAGTCTAGATTGCGGGAACCGAGCACTTTCGAAGTGGTTTGGCATCATAAGTGAAGGAGTGTCATATTAGTTGTTAGGCCTAAGGCCTGTTTTAGTTGTAAAAAATGTAAAGGAAAGATTGCTGTTTTCATTTTGTAGTTTGCTGCGAATCAGCAGTTTGGTCTGATCTATAACATCCTCTGCAGAGATGTGGTGGCAGACTACAATAACTACTCTCAAATCCCCTTATTGTGGAGATTCTGATCTCCTTCCCCTAGTCCTAACCCCCTGTTATTAAGTCTAAGGTCCGGACTGTCTACACACTTTCCCCATTAGATCATCCATTTAGAGTACTATGCCATATCAAATTTGTGAATGGAGCATCAAAATAAATACTTAAAGAGACCTCAGATTGTGACCAACTAGGCTTTATAGGCCAATGAATTGTGGTATTTAATAGCACAAACAAACGTTGTTTTTCAAAAAATAAATCCTATCTATTTCAAAGCTGTAATTCTTATGCAAGCTAAATGGCCAAGCTCCATAGGTAAAGAGGAATGCTACTCAATTAACATTCAATGGTTATGTATCTTAAAACATGCAGAAATCTCAACATGTAAAAATAATTTGGCACTCAAATTGTACAATGTGCCACAAGGGGAAAGCACAGGGCTATCTTGTTCTCCTTTGGTGCATAGACAGACAGGCAGAGAGTCCGTGTTGCAACAAAGGATAGATCTAGAAAATATTAACCAGGGTGGTCGTTTGAACATCACTGCCATTCATCCTCGCCCGTGTGTAAACAAAGTCCCAAGTACACTGCAACCTGTCATTTGAATACTATGGAAGATCACTGGGCACCAAAGCTGTCAATCAAACAGACAGGACATGGCAATGCTGGGTGTTTAAATGTTTTCTGAAGGTTGTTTTTGTCCAGGCATTGAAAAATACACGTTGTTCCCATCTGCAAAAGGGATGAATACGAGAAAGATATCTTTGCTCAAACAAATTATAAATGAAAACAAACCAACAACATTGCTCAAGGGCATAGCCACTCTCACACTCGAGATAACCACATTAATACCGTCCCCTTTTTCTCTTTGTATGTGACTAAACGGCTGTGTGTTGATTGCAACACATTTATATCCCGGGATATCAATATTAATGAATATATAATTGCATTTCCTATGATTTAAAATGAATAGCTTTTCCTCGCAAGAGCAGCTGTGTCTTACTTTCTGTTCAAAGTCGTCACTGTTGTCTTGGCCCAGAATAACTAACAGAGGGGGAAGAAAAGGAGAGTTTCTCTTTGCTGCAATCAATTCCACTCCAGAGCCACTGGAGTGGCTAATATAGATCCTCTTCGTCTTCGTCCTCTTCCTCTTATTCTTCTAGCATCTAAAATAAGTACGTTGTGCAAGGGGTAAGGAAGGGAGGGATCAGCAGTGGACGAGGCCTAACCGATGAGCAACTGTAGAGTAGAGGACGCATTGCACTGCGTCACAGAGCACTGCCTTGATTATCAGAGTTCTTTAGTGGAGACGCACGCAGAAACCCCCCCCCCCCCCCCCCCCCCCGTAGAAAAGAGGAGAGAAATCAGGATTGAGATAGGTGTGACGTGTTTAAGCCGACATTTTAAAAGACGTGGTTATTTCCTATTTTCGTGATTTCGGGTTGTTGTTAAAACAATAAATATGTAAAAGGTAAGACCTTGACAAACATAATTGTTAAGATAGATGCTGGATAGACGCTTTTTTTTGCCATGATTCGTGTTAACCAAAGCTTTGAACCAACAACTCAAAGCATTTGTTTGTCAACAATGCATGACAGTTAGAACAGCGATGAGCGATAGCCAAAGAGAATGCGAGAGGATGTGACTACTACACAACAAAGGCTTCCCAGAAGATCCCCACAGCTCTGCCTGTAATACATTTATAGGCATATATGGGTTCACTATCAATGATGGATGATTCTCAGTTCGTTTTTTGGCTTGGATGAGTGCGAAAACAACTAAAACGTCAAGCTGATTCTCCTGGTTTGCAGGAGGTTAGTTAACTGCCACAGATGCTCTTCAGGGGTTTCCACTAATGAAACATGACCAAGTTTGTACTCTGTTGTGTAGGTCTACTTTGTGTTGCTACATGTTATCTTTAAATAGTAGCTCTCAGGTGTCCTTTCGTGTTAAAAACGTAGTGATTGATTATTACCACGTTGGCAATAAATCCACAACATATGGAACGCTGCATGCAACTGTTCCTCTGAGGTTCATGGGAGAACCAGAAACATACACTCAATTCGCTCCCGACGTTCAATTTCCCTGCGTTTCCAAGACAACGAGCCCAGACCTGCTTCTTAAAGTGCCAATCCTGAAGTTCATGCATCATTGTGTTCTCCTAAGCCCAATGTTATCCAAAGAGGAAATGGCCCAGAGGAGGGTGCACCAGTTTAATAGAAGTACCTTGTGTCATTTGGGACTAATCTTATTCCCACAGGAATCGGTTTCAGATAATACAATGGTGAAGCGAGTACTATCAAAGGAAATGTGTGATTCATGACCAATTCTCCCTAGAAAATAGGTTTCAGAGGTGATCATGTCTATTCAGGCATTGTCAAGATAAAAAGCCTGTACCAGACAAAAAGTGAGAGGAAGAGTCAAAAATATATTTTAAGGCAACTACCTAGCTGTAACCATGAAAATCAAACCATGACCCTATGAAAATAGGTCCTTAGCAGGCTGGATTTGATCACATGTATTTTCTTTTTATCCGCACCATCCAAATGGGGGACATCGCTGCTAGACATCTTCCCTGGATGTACCCAAAAGCAAATAGGGTTTTATGGTTTAATGTGATGAGTTCTCCCCATCTGTCTATTGTTCTGCTGTCCTGGTGAGTCAGCCAGAAGGCAGAATGGATTGTTATCCTCAGCTAATGTGGTTCACCTTGGAAACTTGCGAGAACATTTCAGATCTTGTTTGTTACTTTCACTCTGTTGTCCAGGATTCCCCTAACCAGCCAGTCTTACAGTTAGCCGGTCTTTCCACACTGACACACTGTACACTGACTCTACACACCAGTGTTGTGCATGAACTAGTTCAAAAGAACTAGTTCATTGAACAAGTTCATTTTTCTATGAACTTTGAACTGAACGTAACATATTTTTTACTTAAGAACTTGAACTTGAACTAGTTCAGATTTTGTGACATTCTGAATTGATGCTTAGGTCCAGAAGACATGTTTATTAAATAGAGTTACTGCCTTAGTTGTGATGAATGAACAATCTCATAACAATCTGAGATTGTAGTGATGGGCAGCAGTTTTTCTTCGGTTTCTAAAAAAACTGTTAATGAACTGAACATGAACTAGTTCAAAACTTTATTGGTGAACTATGAACGTGAATTTATTCATTTTATTTTGTATGAACTGAACTTTGAACTAGTTCATGTGAAGTGTGAACTTGCACAACACTGCTACACACACACACACACACACACACACACACACACACACAAACACACACATTGCCTGATTACTGTCAACCTTACCTGTGTTTTGTTAGTCCGTTTATAAAAGGAAAAACACATAACGTTTCATTTTAATCTTCTGTTCCTGCTGCCCTATTGTCACTTTCATGCAGTGGTTTTGTGACGATCACAAACTGCTCTTGGCAGGTGCACAAAAGATGTTTAATAGAAACACTACAATGAAAATCTTCCAGGCCAAGGGAAGGGCTCCTGTGATGAGTCAAACGTAACACACCTGGACATCTGGCCTGTGGTTCTCCTGGTGATTCACAGCCCGTCGACCCAATGTGCCGCTTGAACGGAGCCATAGATCTTCTACTTGAAGATATGACCTTCTAAATCTGCTGCTGATCGGAGCATGGCACACTGCACCTACCACAAATAGGAAACCCAACAGACGATGTATCAGCCTGTGTCTGACTGACATTATTCATTCCAGCATGCATTTTCACTAGATATATAAATTGCTTGCCAAACAGGTGATTGGCCGAATAAGTGATCACTGGTGTCAGGCCAAAACATATGGTAAAGGGTTTCTATGCAAATTTCACAATTACATCTTTTCATCTTTATGTCATACTACTTTTAAATAGATACATTGCATTAGGAGATAATGGTCTGATAATAAAAGTGTCTCATAGCCTATTTATACATTTTTGTATATATTGTATGTATTTTTTATGCCTTTTAGGGACAGGAGAGTGGAGAGAGCCGAGAAGGTGGGTCGAAAGAGAGAGCGACTGAGCAAGTAGCGCGGGACCGCAGGTCGGAAACCAGCCTGCGCTGAGTGGTACCACTCCTGTGGTCAGTGGGTGGAGATGGTGACGGCTCTCCAGGAGGTGAAGTGGTTCTGCAGACCGGCTATCGATTAGGTTCCTGATGAGACGCCGAGTCACTTGTTTGTTGTTGTGTCTATCGAAAATCTGAGGAACAGCGTTCCAACGTGATTATGATTAGTGGTTAGGCAGCCTCTCCACTCCATGGAGGAGACCAAATTATACCAACCGGATGGGGGTCTGCAGGTCTGTGTGTTTCTGTGTGTGTGTGTGTGTTTCTGTGTGTGTTACACGCAGCATGTGTGTGTGTGCGTGTTTCTGCATGTGTGTGCGTTTCTGCAAGTGTGCGTGTGCGCGTGCGTGTGTGAGCATGTGTGCGCGTGTGAGTGTGGAGTCCACTGGGGGATATTGATGAACCAAAGCAGGTGAGCCAGAGGACCCATAAGCGGAGCTAGAGACTGATGAGCTGACCTTTGATCTCAGAGGTGTGTGTGTGTGTGTAGGTCAGGTGAGGCCCTCTATCTGCACCTCCGTCTGATCTATATTCACCGCAGAGGGCCGTATATTGATACCTCTTCACCTCGGCTGGGGAGACCATCCGTCAGAAAGATAAGGTGGTTAACCAAGTGCCCGACGTTTACACTGATGGAATAGGCTACTAAACATTAAAGGGATTTTTGATGAGTCGTTTTATGTGCTCACTAACTTGAGTCAAGCACAGCTGGGTTTCAGCTGGGACAGCCATGGTGTTCCTGAAACAGACATGCCCAAACCTGGGACCGTGATACTAACTGATAGACGAAAAATTGCTTCCAGTAGGAAGCTGTAAACATTTTGTAGGTTTATTTAAGAGCGTCCCAAAATACTTAACAACTTAACAAATAACTAACTGGGCTCGTTTCCTTCGTCGTTTAATAATAATAACAGAGAGAAATGCAGTCCAGCCGTGAAATAAATCCAAACCAATAGTTTGAAAGACAATATTGTGTATGGATTACTTGAATAAGTCACATTGCAACTGAAGCGATAAGCTTTCGCTGCACTGTTAATTAGTCGGTCACACATTCATCAATACAAACAGATACTAAAGGTCATGATACAACTTTGCCCAAGGTTGTGTGCCCAATCAGTGTCATCCACCATTTAACCATCGTCTCACGGTACTTATTTTAATGTAGCAGCAGCAGCAGCTGGTAAGACTAGGATGAGTCTCGCAAACTGTAATGCTCATTCGATTACTGTCCTCACACGGCCTCAGGCTCCTCCACAGTCTACTTAGATTTGTCATCCGTTGCATGGGGCGTTCCATTCGCTCACATTCATGCACACACACACACACACACACACACACACACACACACAAAAACACACACATGCATGATATAGCACAAACACATCATCCAAAATCATTAACAACACACACTCTTTTTGGTGAGAAAAAAAATCATGAATCAAAATCAGTGGCATATGCAGGCCAAGGCAATATAGACCGAGGAAACATATAGAAGGTAAGCCTACATTATGATGTTTTTCCAATTCATTCATAAAATTGCTGTACACTGTGGGTTGGATTGTGCGTACTTAGTGACCAAAGTGTTATTTCTTGAGAGCTTAAAATAAACACTAATGGTGCATATGGGCTACAGACCAACAGCTTGTACGTGTTGGTAATCATTAGGGGTTGAGAACGCACTTCTGGATTGACGGACTGGCGGTTATGTGTAGAAATAGAGCATTAGTAATAAAAGTAATAGAACTTTGAACCATAGGAATAACAAGCATTTCAATTCAGTCATTTTGCAGACATTTTTATCCAAGCGGCTTCTACAGGCTGAGAACAAGCGAGCAATCTTGGTTTTACAAAAATGTAAAACCAACAGACAGCAGATTCTACAATATAATAGAAACATGTTCATTATTATGAAGCCGAATAAAAAGGAACAACCCACCATATAAAACCATGATAAAAATGAATTGAGTCAAGCAACTGATTTCCCTCACAGTGCAAGAAGAACTGGCGAGAACTGGCAGACTCCAGAGTTTCCAGTATCCAGTGAAGGGAGTGGGGGGGGGAGTACCAATAGCACCGGTAAGCCCTTCCTTGTAAGCCACGTTTCATTTGCCTAAGAAGCGACCACATGCTGCAGGAAGTAAATGGCCTGTCAGAGGTCTCATCCTAAATCATTGAGCAGCAATCTAGATTTGTCAGAGCCTGAGGCCGGCCAAGACAGAGTGGTGTGAGGCCGATTAAAGCATTGGCTGATTGCCTACAAAGGACCAACAACAAATCATTTACTGGGATTTGTATTGAGCGGGGACTTGATTCAAGGGTCAATCCTCTCCTGCGTTAAATTAGTTTTAGCTTTTTCCCTCGGTTTTGGTCTAAATAAAAGTAAAGGTAATATATCATTAATATCATTTTAATTATTATTTTGATGTGTACAGTAATGGGAAACAACCCACAAAATCACAGGGGGCTGTGGGGAAGCCTGGGGAGGAAAGGCAGAACATGCAGGTACTGTGTACTATTTCGTAGCCGATATTTGGGATAATTGCTTTTTTTTTTGCCAAGGGAGACAAACCGATTATGTTTTTCATTTTTTTGTGGTCCCAAGTATGCAGCATGCTATTGAGCATTGAATGTCCATAGGTAACACAGATATATGTTATTAAGAAGCAGGTAGTGATTAGAAAAGTTAACACAGATACATGTTATTAACAAACAGGGAATGTTAAGAAAGGTAACACAGAAACATGTTATTAAGAAGAAGGTAGTGGTTAGAAAGGTAACACAGAAACATGTTATTAAGAAGAAGGTAGTGGTTAGAAAGGTAACACAGATACATGTTAGAAGCAGATTGTGGTTGGAAAGTGAACACAGAAACTTACATCACTAAGGAACATTAAAGTGGCAGTCCCAAAGATGCCTGTTACAATTTCTTTGGTGGAACCTTTTGGGGAAAAAAACTGTACAAAGACACACACACACACACACACAAGTCGAGGAGCGAGTCTGTTGTGGTCGCTCCTGCTAGGCGATGGCAAATGCGCCGCTTACTGGGGGGCCTAACATTCATAATACCTCAGAAGAAAGGGCTCCTGGTGTTACCTCATTCGGTGATACAGGACTCTGAGGATTCAGTGACTGACATTTATTTAAATGAAACTCTTTGGAGAACACAACTTGACGGTGCGGGTTAGGCATTTTGCTTTACAGGTAGGCTGTGGACCGGAAGGGAGTTGACCAGCCTTATCACCACACGACCCACGTCTTAATTTAGAGCAAAACAAATCCATAATCATATAAACCACAGAGAAAGTGTCCCCACGCGATAGAATATGCCCTTCTTAATAACACAGTAAAACATAGCCACCCCCGGTAGAAGCTACACAACCCTGCATTTAGCAGCACTCACAAAGCTCAGAGAGAACAGGATTCAATGCGTAGGCGAACCCACTGACGTTGAACTACATGGCATCTTCTAGACTTTCCGACCACTACGTTTGTCTTGGCTAAAAGCGATAATGTGATAGTGCTTAGGTCCGGCACATGAACACATTTCACAGGATTCAGGATAAGCCTCTGTGGAAAATATGCCAACTGTGATCTCCCTCCTCCAGTGTTTTTATGATCTCTATGGTAACCGTGGCTCCTTCTGGTGGTTACCTGCGCTGAGGTGAACCGAGGGAGATAAATGTAGTGTATGAGCAGCGTGTTTGCTCGGTGTCGCTCTTCATCAACAGTGACAATGTTTGCTCTGTCCTGCTCTCTCTTCGTCAACAGCGACCTTAATGGTATAGTTGCCCGCTGCGGAGAATGCATTATATATCCATCGTTCATGACAACCGATCAATCCATATAACTCAGGTAGCATGAATGATTAACACAGGAATGAGATGAAAATGATGACATAACGTTAATAAGCTCCAGAGGGGAGGCCTCTATCTTAACACTAAGCGTGGATATAATTAAAACGGGAACAGATTAATGTGTCGTTGCAGCACAATACCTTATGACATGTCTAGTGTGATACAGAAAGGCACATTTACTCACAGCTACCTTAATCAGCAGCTTCACCTGCAGTAACCTAGGCAACTAGCACTAACTAACCTTAATAAACACATTAGCATTAACCTTAATAGGCACGTTAGCAGTAACCTTAATAAGCCTGTCAGCACTAACCATAATAAGCACATTAGCAGTAACCTTAATAAGCAGTTGTAGTAGACAAGTTGTATTAATAGCAGTAGTAGTAGACTAGTTGTAATAGTAGCAGTAGACTAGTTGTAATAGTAGCATTAGTAGGAGACTAGTTGAAGTAGTATAGTGGTTGACTAGTTGTAATAGAAGACTAGTTGTAATAGTAGCAGTAGTAGTAGACTAGTTGAAGTAGTATAGTGGTTGACTAGTTGTAATAGTAGTAGTAGTGGTAGACTAGTTGTAATAGTAGTAATAGTGGTAGAATAGTTGTAATAGCAGTAGCAGTGGTAGACTAGTTGTAATAGTAGTAGTAGTGGTAGACTAGTTGTAATAGTAGTAGTAGTGGTAGACTAGTTGTAATAGTAGCAGTAGTGGTAGACTAGTTGTAATAGTAGTAGTAGTCGTAGACTAGTTGTAATAGTAGTAGTAGTAGTGGTAGACTAGTTGTAATAGTAGTAGTAGTGGACTAGTTGTAATAGTAGTAGTAGTGGTAGACTAGTTGTAATAGTAGCAGTAGTGGTAGACTAGTTGTAATAGTAGCAGTAGTGGTAGACTCATTGTGATAGTAGTAGTAGTGGACTAGTTGTAATAGTAGTGGTAGTGGTAGACTAGTTGTAATAGTAGTAGTGGTGGACTAGTTGTAATAGTAGTAGTAGTGGACTAGTTGTAATAGTAGTGGTAGTGGTAGACTAGTTGTAATAGTAGTAGTAGTGGACTAGTTGTAATAGTAGTAGTAGTGGTAGACTAGTTGTAATAGTAGTAGTAGTGGACTAGTTGTAATAGTAGTGGTAGTGGTAGACTAGTTGTAATAGTAGTAGTAGTGGACTAGTTGTAATAGTAGTAGTAGTGGTAGACTAGTTGTAATAGTAGTAGTAGTGGACTAGTTGTAATAGTAGTGGTAGTGGTAGACTAGTTGTAATAGTAGTAGTAGTGGACTAGTTGTAATAGTAGTAGTAGTGGTAGACTAGTTGTAATAGTAGTAGTAGTGGACTAGTTGTAATAGTAGTGGTAGTGGTAGACTAGTTGTAATAGTAGTGGTAGTGGTAGACTAGTTGTAATAGTAGTAGTAGTGGACTAGTTGTAATAGTAGTGGTAGTGGTAGACTAGTTGTAATAGTAGTAGTAGTGGACTAGTTGTAATAGTAGTGGTAGTGGTAGACTAGTTGTAATAGTAGTAGTAGTGGACTAGTTGTAATAGTAGTAGTAGTGGACTAGTTGTAATAGTAGTGGTAGTGGTAGACTAGTTGTAATAGTAGTAGTAGTGGACTAGTTGTAATAGTAGTAGTAGTGGACTAGTTGTAATAGTAGTAGTAGTGGTAGACTAGTTGTAATAGTAGTAGTAGTGGTAGACTAGTTGTAATAGTAGTAGTAGTGGTAGACTAGTTGTAATAGTAGTAGTAGTGGACTAGTTGTAATAGTAGTAGTAGTGGTAGACTAGTTGTAATAGTAATAATAGTGGTAGACTAGTGTAATAGTAGTAGTAGTGGTAGACTAGTTGTAATAGTAGTAGTAGTGGACTAGTTGTAATAGTAGTAGTAGTGGTAGACTAGTTGTAATAGTAATAATAGTGGTAGACTAGTGTAATAGTAGTAGTAGTGGTAGACTAGTTGTAATAGTAGTAATAGTGGTAGACTAGTGTAATAGTAGTGGTAGTGGTAGACTAGTTGTAATAGTAGTAGTAGTGGACTAGTTGTAATAGTAGTAGTAGTGGTAGACTCATTGTGATAGTAGCAGTACACTGAGGCGTGCTTGACAAACAGTAGGTGACAGCACATGCGCAGCCGCTAAACCACGTCGAGCTAGGAGTCTGTTTGCTCTGAAGCGCGCCACACATCACACGTCTCGACAGATTGACCAAGCAGAGATGCATGCTGTCCTGCCGGTGACGCCAGATAGGACGTGACAGACTTCTACTACATTCAGTCAACAGTAAAACAAAAGCCTCGCGTCCCCGCCTCAACACAGCGCACTTCGGGATCACTTTGAGTCGCGGCGTACACCGCCCCATCTCATATCTCATTGTCTAACCGTTTGGATTCGTTGAGGCACAGTGAACCAGGAGATTCTGAGGTCCTCGTCGTCTCGCTGTGCAAATGAGATAACAGGTCCGCGCGTTGCCTTTTATATAAATCTGCATAAACGTGGGCTTGTTTCCGCCGCACTAAGAGTAAGGTGCTGCTTTTACTTAGGATGCCACAAACAGAATGCAATTAGCAGTGTTTGTGTTTTAAGGGGCCGCTCTTTGATGTTTACAAAGAGAAAATGTTTAAAGAGGAACGCGAGAGGTTCGTGTGTGGTGTCACCCGAGGAACCGGGTTGCCATGGCAGGGGCTGACGCACAAGCCACACACACACACACACACACACACACACACACACACACACACATACATGAATATGCACACTCACACATAGACAAACATACAAAGCACTAATACACCCACTGGCACACAATCATACAAAGACCATTAATTTACTCATGCACGTGCACACACACACACACACACACACACACACACACACACACACACACTCGCTCACACGTACACTTTTGACAACTTTTGCGCTAGAACACACACACACACACACACACACACACACACACAGCTTGGCAGTCTCTGCAAGTCAAGGTAATTTGGCGAGATCCATTTTTGTACACTGGAACTCGGGGCGCAGATGGTGGCGGGAGAAGGAAGGCATATAGCTCAGAGGTTGGCAGTGGTGGAGGGGTGTGGGTGTGTGTGTGTGTGTGTGTGTGTGTGGGGGGGGGGGGGGGGGGATGCTATGTGTGGAACAGAGCCTGGGGTACCAGAAGGGGTGGTCGGTTGTTAGCAACACCACCTTCGACCCTCCAACACACTTCTTTTATTTTGGAAGAGAACAACAAGAGCCACAGACGCAGGCAAGGAGGGAGTTAGTGGGGCGCTTCTGAGTGCTGCTCAAAGAAAGAAGGATGACTTCTTTGAGCCCGGGGATTGTGATTCGCCTTAGATTGGGCCCCATTTGTATGACCGTATTGTATTGCACTCAACCGTCCAGCGTTCACCACCAGAATGAGATGGTTTGAGATATCGATTTTATTGTTTGTGGAACAACAATGCTTCTAAAACAAAGTTTTAGAAGCACATTGTTGGTAGCTCCTGCATGTGTTGATTTGATGCGTTCAAATGCATTGTGGGATCTAGTGCTGCACCATTAATTACATATTAATCACATCAAGATTTTCAACTATAAAAAAAGACAAAAAACACAATAAAAACACAGATTTTAAATAAATGTGGCTTTGTGATATTATAAATGGGAATCATCAGGGATGAATCATCACAATAATAACTCTGGACATTTATGTACAGCCCTAGACACGATCGCACCAAGAGTCAGACTTCCTCCAGTGGACTAATGACACAGAATTCAGGGTGAGAGGGCCGGATGGAGCGAAGATCTATTCTCGGAAATGGATGCTTCTGCTTTTTAAACATCAATTAGTCTGGAAATAGCCACAGGCAGAGAGCTGGTGTCCAAGATGAAGTGGCATACTTGTATGTGTCACACATGCACTTATCAATAATATAGGCTCGTGCACATCAATGTATGCCTTCACAATTATTTTAACCCTGAAGGTGACATTGTGACAGGACTGATGAGATACAAGGGATCGTTTGGTCAGCTGTCTCCTCTGAAGTGTAAACAGAACAGACGTGGGGTGTATTTAGACTTCCATTTATGGACTGGTTTTCAGAGGAATGTACCATATGTGGAGGAGTGTGGGGGATGGTGTTGGGTTGAAGAAAGCTCTTTAAACATTCCATCGTATACGGATGATTCATCGAAAATAATTGTCATGTTTGAAGTTCTTTTTTTACTTGATTTAGGTTATTTTGATCCATATTAATTAATTATTGGACTTGATTGATTTAAGAGTTGATTAGTTAATTAAACGGCAGGAACTGCCTCTTTGGAAAGAGTCCGCTTCAATAACAAATTCACATTATGAAAGACATATCATACTTACACACAATGAAAACATCGACACCTCTCATTGGTTCACAAGGAATGGCAGCAATCATTTTGTTGGTTTTCTCCTTAAGGCAGAAAAGTGAGAGAAAGGTATTTTGAAAGATTGGCTTTCCTCAATTCTCCTGTTCCAATAAACCTTCCCATGACATGGCTGTTGTCTGTGCCAGTGGTGATTTAGACGTTTTTAACCAAAGAGCAAATTTTCATTAGGACTCACTCCTCCTCCCACCAAAAAACCCAGAAGGAGAAGGAAAAAGAGGAGAAAATGTGTTGGTTCAAAGGAAGGGGAAACATGAACCATGTGTGCCACCCCCCACCTTCTTCCTCATAAAAAGCAGTTTTGGATATTTCTATTTTTTAACAATGCACTAATCTGCCTTGTTGTGGCTAATGAAAATGATATCTACCCTTTGTTGTCCAATAAACATTGCAGCGATTAGTCAATGGCAAAACATGTAACTTGGACCAATGAATCAATCTAACATTCTGTTTTTTTAACTAGGGTTATACCAAGTGCACTGTTGCTAGACCATCTGTAAAAATCTGCCTTTTCATTGTCCATTTATAATACATATTTGTTACATGGATTGAAACTATTAACTATGCCCTATAATCAAAATGTATTTGCATTCCATACAAACGGATGACATTGTTTTCACCATTTCCCCTCGAAGATTCCCTTTGTGATGAACCAGTTTTGTTGTATCTTTCTTTTCTCTGTCAGCAACAGACCATGTTTCCATGGAAACCGGACTGCCGAAAGCCAGCTGTCCAAAGTGAGATAACATGGCAAGCTGAGTTGTGAAAAAGACTTATAGATTCTCGTTATATTTCCATAGGTTACCAGCTAGGTTTAGTGTTGGCATCGGTGGTCTGTGTTTACCTAACTATCTATGGCTTCTGTTTACTATACTATTCAGCAGAAGCATTTATCCAAAGCGACTTGAATTCAGATACATGTCATAAAGACCCGAGTAAAGTCGCACTTCGTCATTAATGAGCAAGTTAATTCGTACTTTGTCGTTAATGAGCAAGTAAGCCCTACTTGCTCATTAATGGCATCTCGCTACACGATAATCACAATGTCTGTGTTTTAGTTGTGTGGATGTGTTGGTTCCCAATCAAAATGGCTCATCTATAGTCCTGTCTGAACTGGAAATAATTATGAACAGTAAAAAAAGAATGGTTCCCCAGAAAAGGCCAGTTTAGCTGCAAATGTAGAAACGCTATATTTCCCTTCAGTCATGTCGTCATCAATCAGCAGAAACACTCATTTGCATAGTTGCATTATACCATCACGTAGTTTGTCAGTGTTTAGCACGCGTACTGTCAGTGTATCATCACATTGTGCCAATGTGTGCCCTATGACATGGGGTTATTAGATAGACCGCCATCTGTTTGATCTGTGTTCTACGTTCTGCTGGAAGGACCCAAATGCTAGCGTTGGTAATGTTGTAGAAACAGCTCGTCCTGGATATTTACATTCCTATCCATAAAGGCGAGAACGTGTTTGGCAAGCTGTGTCTCAGCTCTGGCATTAAATAAACAGGCATTCAAATGTAACACGGATCACCTTGTTACATAGGCAAACCAAGAGCTCCCTACCGACCTGGCATGTATACCGACACACGCAAATAAATCCTTTGAACCTGACCCCCCCCCGTCTGCAGGTGAGGCTGAAGCACACTTCCGGGCAAACTCTGTGAGGAAAACAACGGCAATAGCATAGGAGAACGTGTGTATCGCCTCCCTTCTGAATAACTCAACGTCTAATAAGTTGCCATGACAACCAAACTGACTTGAGGGGCCTTTGCTCTTGTTGAGTTTGACGCTGAAAAGGCTTACCTTTCCTCTTCAATCTGGGAGATTAATTGCAAGATGAAAACATGCAATGTCTATTCCACGCCCTTCCTGGAAAGGGTGGAAGATCATAATCGTAACATGTCAGCATTGGTTCATTCATGGCCGTTAGAACCACTTAACGTATTCATTGTTATATAGTCAATGCAATACTAGAAGGAGTTGCATTTTTTTCCTGCTTCACCGCTACGCCGACGCATATTCTGCAATACCTTGAGTTCAATAACTGCTGAGCCTATGATACGGGAATAACATTCAAATAATTGATAAGGTGCCGACTCCTTGGCCTCGGTAAATCACCGGCAAACCTTGACCGAGGGTTACCGCGTAGTACAGGCACTTGATGAAGTGTGTGAGAAAATGAGCCTCGTTTCAAGGCCGTAATCCCCCTGTTAATATGCACTCCATGAACATAATAACCTGCTACTTGACTCCTGATATCCTAACGACTTGACTCCCATTCGGGGGGGGGTTCTGTTTGACTGGTTAGGGCTATTGCGGCTATTGCTTGGCTGAGAAGGAAGCCAAAGAAAACCGAGGAAAAAAAAAACAAACCTGTTCTGCTTCTTTTCATTCTTTTCATGTGACAGTTTCGACGACTCCCCCGCCGTCTCGCGCTCTGCCAAAGGAGGACATGAAGAGGAATGAGCAGCCACGTCTTCTGGGCGCTGCCACGGCCAGTCACGTGCGGAAGGAAGGAACACAGGCCATTATTAGTAACACGCACAAAGCACCCAAAAGCAGGAACGGGGAGAGGTGAACTGAGCCAGAATTGGATTTAAGTCGGTCTCCGTATGTGTTGGCAGCACTAAACGGAATCAAACGGAAGCAACATCCAATTCTACTCTAAGTTATATTCTATCCTCCACACTTTCGACGGTGCGGTCGATCCAAATAGACGACGGACGCGCACATGTTGAATTGATTTTTAATAATGGGATTCATTGGCACGTTATCCCGTCGTAGGCACCCACCCTGACAGCTGAAGGACTTCACGACGGCAAACAGCGATGCGAGCCAAGTAGGACCGGGTTCAAAATCATATACAATGTTGTGCACCAACACAGGCTCAATGAGGTCACGATGCAACCACAAACAAACAAGAGCCCGGCACAGCAGGTCGGCATTGTGCTCATGATCCTGATGCTGCCAACACTCCCAAGCTCCCGAGTCCTGCCTGTTCCTGCCTCTTTTGTTTAATTATGAACATCTAATTAAAATGACCTTCATCTCACATGGCTTGCATCACACAAGGCAAACACGCGGCACACACACATGCACGTACGCACGCACACACACACACGCACGCACACGCGATGCACGCACACACCAACACACACACACACACACAGGAGCGGCGGCTGACATTTTAATATGGATTTCCACGGCCGCCACGCGAGGGAAAGATCACGACGCGCACGAGACGCGGGAAAGTCACCGGGGTCAGCGGGTGACAAACGACAGGGACTAAAATAGTGGCACGATGTCAAAAGGCCAAAACGTGACATGCCGGGATAAACCGCACCAGGCCTCTGCAGTTTTATTTCCCCCCACCTGCATGGGCTCAGAGGCGGGAGCAGCAGGGTAGCAGTGGCCTAAATGCCACGTCTGCCTCACCCAGACGGGCCGTCGGGGGTGCATTGACAAGCCCACAATGCACTGGGACTACGAGCGCTCTGCAAGGCCTGTAATAAAAGTACCCGGCGCCAGACAGCAACACAATAGCAACTGTCATATGCTCACCTAGGCACATCACTGCTCTTTGAACCCGCATTTCTGGATGTGCGTGTGCTTGTGTGCGCGTGTGTGCGTGCGTGTGTGTGCACTACTTGTCTATATAGATAACGCGAGGTACCTGCAGCCATTTCTGCTCCTGCTGAGAGAATCCTCCACAACAGCTGGGTTCTTTTTTCTCTCTCCCCACCAGACCATCTTCTTGTACAGAAATATTCTTTTGTTCAGTCGACTGCCTGTCGTTCTCTCTTCATTAGGCCCTGGGAATAAAATAAAAAAGGGATGTCACGATGAGCACGCCTGACAACGTGGTGGATAAAGATACAGTACCTGCTCCTTTCCTGTAATCAAGGCCATAGTGTTTCCTAGCCAGGTGCATTCCCTAGATTCACACACATTCGCCACACCATCGATTTGCGTTATTTGTTTATTGAAACAAGTCGAGGAGGACGAAGTTGAGGTAGAAGGAATCTTGTAATTATGGAGGAATTATACATTACCTCTGACATTTGCAGAGTGTTCTTAGTTAGATGTGTATTAATTACCAAGCGAGGTACTCTTTTTAGCACCTAATCAGCCCGTTGTGGATAAGCCCAGGCTCATGCAAAATGTATTTCATGATTCAGCCTGCGTGGAAGCAGGCCATGAATAACCAGACAGCCAGATAAAATGGGAAGCAGAACAATGTTAATATGTGGCGCATGCCTTGTACTGTTTGCTGCTGTTTAGAGGCATCTAAACAGGGTGGGATCTTAAAGCGTATTGCAATAAATGATGAAGGAAATCAACAAATTTGTAAAAAAAATATATTGAAAACATGCGCACAAATTACAAGTAGGGTTATTTAAGGTTTGATTTCAAAATCGTTTTACTATCCACCAAAATAATATGAAGTATTAAGCCAGTGTTACACAAACACGTTTCACTGTGACTGACCTTTTGTAGTGAGAGAATTAAGTTGCAGGGCAGGTCTATTTATACAGCGACATCCCATTGTTAATATGTTAATAACCCCCAGATTCCTACCCTCCTCAAATTTGATAATGCAATGCCTTCACCTCAGATGCCAAACAAATCAAGGAAGCCTGAATTGAAAAAATGTATTTGACCAATTTTGAACGTTGCATTCTTCATGTACCTCATGCACCAAGCAGGCTACATGCAAATGGCACCAAAGTTAATGCATTGCTATCATTTGCACCATGAATTGTGATATACATGGGCAGTAGTCATGACTCAAATGTTTGCTATAGTTATTTCCTCATCCATCGCCACGCAAAGTGTGATGAAAGTCACCTTAGCCTCTGTCCTTAAAGGACACATCCAGTTATGAATACATAGCAGCATACCTACAACTGAGGGAGCATTTTATCAACAGGATCACATCTCCAGCATTGGCACATAAAACTGCTCAAGAGAGGCAGTTAGAGAATGTCATCCTGAGGCGTTATCACATGAAGCATCGAGATACAGTACACTCTACCGAGGTATGCCGTATACACAGCATTGGGTACATTGTACCAAATCATGATGGTTCTCTCAGGAGACTCTGGAATCTCACAGGCTTATCTTTACCTCCTTTATAGCCATCAGTCATGGAGGGAGAGTGTGGTGAGACACAATGAGTACATCATAGGGCAATTGTGATTAATGCCTGCTCTTAATTGATCATCTGGGATTTATATAACTATACCTGTTATGTCAGCTGCTATGGTAGGAGGGACAGGGTTTATGGTAAAGATTACTCCATGATAATAATTCAATGTTTATGGGGGATAGCTTCTTCTTGATCTTCGTCGTATAGTGCACGTCAGTATATGATTAATAAAAGAGAGTTTGAGATAAATGAGGTCAGATATCTCCACAAAAGCTTACATCAAAAATAAATGAAGGAAGAGCTGCCTATGCTGCATTTTGAGAGCAGGATTCCCTTTCGCTGTTGAATTAAATTAAAACTGAAAGCGCAGACGTAGAACCCGAGCATAAAACCCAAATAAAGGAGAAGGAGCTGGACATCCTCAGCTCCAGGAACCGAGCGAGTGTGTTATGATTTAGGTGTCAAGAAGACTAGACGGCCAGGGCTCCTTACAAGGAATTTCTGAGTGGTTTTAGTGATTCATCGGTCAAGCTTCCTACATTGGTACGATTTCTTTTTTTTCTGACCGGGTACTATTTGTTCTCCAGGAAGAGGTCAGGGTTAAGGTAAAACAGCTGCTGAAACAAAAAACACAGTCTTGCTACAAAACCAAAGCTGAATTTCAGAGTCTGTGGTGTGGCAGAGTTGGTACAGACCAGAGTCTTTAAAATGGACACCATGTCCTGCGTGACTTGCCTCCCAGCGAGATCACGTTCCAATTTGAGTCTTGTGCATCTTGAGTCACAAATGAAGCATCACGGCATATCTTGGAGCCTGTACACATTTTGACATCCAACTAATGATGGACGGCGTCCACATTCATCATAGCATCTGCTTAACACTGTGGCTGAGGCGCCAGCCGTGGCTCAAACAGAACAGGGGTTCAGGGGGTCACAGGTTCACTTACTGGCTCCTATATTTGGATGGAATAGGCAATAAACCTTGAGATGCAACTGTGGTCCAGACCTAATGAATGAACTCACAGGTCTGATAAGGTGGCTGGCAAACAATGCTCCATCTTCTCTGCTTTAATGATCTCCCTTGTGTGCTTTGGCAGGCTAGCTGTGTGAACAAGACTCTGTTTTCAAAGACTCAGACACACAGTTTGACACCGCCGAAATCACTCGGGCAACCATCCATCCAGTCCAATTGTTTAATATGTTGTTTTAATGTATTGTCCTGAAATGTATTGTTTTTTGAGCAGGGGGCAGATCCCTAGCTCAAAAACTCTTTTCAACTCTGAACTTTAAATATTAAGCTTCTGCCCATGACTCATTTACCAAAGAGATCAAAGCCCGTACTCTGGACAGTAGTCTGCCGGATGCTCTTAGGGTTAGCTTGATTTCCCAAACGGCGACGGAGCAAGAAGAGGAGGAACGCTCCCACGTGACCACGGCCGCAGACGTTTTAAACGCTATTTGTTGCTCTCTTCAAGACCCTGTTTTGAGCAGTCACATCAAGCCCTTCCACTCTCTGTTGGATTCACAAAGGGAAAGGGAAAACAAAACACTCTCTGAACTGAACAAAGGCTGGGGCTGGGGGGGGGGGGGGTCGCCATCTTTTGAATAACAATGAAGAAAATCAATAACGCGGCTGGTTTTCACATTTATAACTGGCTCTTGGAATATTTTTTCTCTACATTCAAATGCTTTTAGCAAATAAGCTCAACCAATCCAATAACATATTAGGCAGATAAGGTCAATGCCTTTGGTGTGTCGGGTGCCACTTCACAATCTCATAGTGCTACCCGGAGCCACTTAGAGTGGATTAGCGGGTCAATCAACAGCCTTTGATCAACAAACAGGCTTAAAAGTGACAGGACACTCAGTTCCTCAGGGCTAATTATCTTGAGGGTATCACTAAGGCACTGACAATACCAGTGTCAAAGGCTTTCAGCTTTTTTTTGTTCCACGTGCACGTGTAGTTTGCACGTGCTGACTGTCACAACAAATTCATTGTATAACAAGGTTGTTTTTTGGAGAGGGTTTTGTTCTGCTGGATCATAATGTGTGCCCAGAAAAGCAGGACCACATTTTCCAGTTGTGCAGGCACAGGCTGTATCCTTTCTGGTTTAGCCTGTTCAAAGTAAAACCATAAAGGGTTAAATTCCAGACTCACATGACCAGTTTAGGCATTGCACATTTTCTATGACGAAAGACACTTTTCACATTTTATAACTCTTACAAAGGGAACATTGAGAAAATCAAATTAGGACCAATGTTTGGCAAGACACATCCATAAAACATATCTAAATGGTGAGTCGATGATTCCTTTGGAGTGCATGAAAACACAGCAAACACAATTGTGTACTGTGTCAATAACAGTAGAAAATGTGGGTGTTGAAAATTGGACATGGACCCAAAAGATATAGTAAAAGCCAAAGGTCAGGTTACTGAGATGCGTTTAACAACTCAAACAACCTTCAAATCTCCTGCACACTATTCTGATGTCTAATGGATTTCTAATAATGTTAGTCGAATATAATATCCTAATCTGAATTTGATGCAATTTATTGTCTAGAAATGTCAGTTACTCAGAGCTCTTTGACCATGCTAATGGATTTGTACGACTTTGGGGAAGAAGCATCAGAAGTAAATTGTCTACTTCCCTTATTCAATCATCATAAGTAGCTTTGCTATAAGCCAGAATAAAAGTGAAGCTTACAGGTTGAATAAATGTATTTAAATTGGTTGACATGAAGGTTTTATTATTTAATTGGAACAATCCATATTGTCCACAGTCAAGACAACACTATGATTTATTTTTCTTATCTTATCTTTTTTTTTTAAATCGTATATCTTTTTGTCTTGCAACTACTTCACACATTTCAACTAATCCATTGCCCTTGCTTTTAGTACATTCTCCATTGTCAAATTGACAATTGTGTAAAAATGATAACATAAACGCAATCATCAAATGCTATTCTTCCCCGACTCTGACCACAAACAAGGTGATCTCCAAGGGCAACCAGATGCCTCCATCCAGCGCCGTTCTGCACCGAGCCTTCAGCGGGGCATAGGGGCTGATTAGTGTGCAGCGGTGTTGACCACGTACACGACCACCACCTCCGGCTCCGGAGCACCACTGTGATGAAAGGACGGGCTTGGCCTCGCCTGCATGTAGCGGATAAATAATGCAGCCAGAAGGGCATGCGCCGGTGGACGTCCGTGTATGTCAGAGGACACTGAAGGGGAGTGAGGCTCAGGGCCGTCCTCCATAGCCATGGAGCCTGTCGTCAGTGGGAAGTCGGAGTTGTATAGCGCGGCTGTATGCTACAATGGTGCTTCACCGATACCTTTGTATTCAATGAAAGATGTTAGCGTTGATCAATTATTTTTCTTGCTACATGCATATTGTCTTTGATAAAGATGTTTATTGTGTTTTATACAGGTTTGTGTTTTAAATTTGCCTTTAAGCTGATGTGTGGAGTCCTTACACCTGAATGGACCTTTACAGGGAATAAATGACTACCTGTCTATCTAATTGGGAGTCACGCACCGGATTTCCTTTCAGGCACCGGGTCGACTTATTTCATGGTTGAAATTAGAACTTGAAATGTAAATCCACTAAGCGCCCTGTCAAACGGGGACGTATGTGACATTTCACCCGCTGATGAAAAGAATAGCCTGCACCGAGGATATCTTCTATCAAATGTCAGACCTTATTTTACCCTTCATCCCCAGCTGGAGTCAGGAGGGCTGCCAGGACTCTGGTTGAAAAGCTCACAGAGGGCCAACAATAGAATCCAATAAAAAAGATTTTTGTGAAGCAACACTATAAAGTAGCAGCCACAGGTGTTCTCATTTCCAAATCAATACCTATACAGAAATGAGGCCGCGGATGAGAAATTGATGTGGAAAACAGTGCTCCCCCTTTTCATCTTGACATTTTTATTTTGGCGGTTTGCTTTTGGTGCCTTCCTCTCTCCCTCTCGAAAATAAAGAAATAACCGGATTGTCCTTTGAAGTAATCACTTTGCAAGGCTAAACCCAATTATGGATCCTGGCCTGTTTTGATTAGCTCGAGGCGCAGAGTGCCTCCAGTCGGAGGCGACAGCATAAGGAACAGGCAGACACGTCTAAAAGTGGACAGTGGGAATCAGGGAGGTGACACATCAGGGACAGACAGCAGGGCTGCAGGCTGAGGACAACCTCCTGCTCCCAAAGTAGGATTCTGGATGAGTGTGGAGCACAGCTTTAGCTGTAGCAAACCATTAGTTTGGCATATGCATCTGCAGATTTTCGTTTTGAATACATTTATCTGAGTCCTTCAAAAGAGACGACACAGTTAAAAGAGCCCCAAGCGGTGTATTAAATTGGCTGGCGCTGTCCAACAAGCAGCAGCAGCAAAAAAATAAATAAAGTAATCATTTTCTAATGATGAAGCGGAGAAACGCAACCAAACATTTGCTTATTTGCATGTTTGGTTTGGACATGATAAATGACTAAATGTTAATGTTATGCTAATGTTGGCTGCTGTTGTTGATTAACAAATCACCCATTTCTGCACTAGTAAAAAAGAAAAAGTGTATTAAAATACATAGTCAAATACAATATCGTAATATCATAAAATGATCATATTTTGTGATATGGCAGAACTGAATAATTTAGACTAGGCTCAGATTATGACATTTGAGAGTCTGCAAATGGGTTCTAAAGGTTATTCCGTATCACTGTAACCTCTCTGAATATAATATAACCTGTGCAGAAATGCACACATAAAATGACAGGCAGTAGATTAAATGGATGTAAAGGTTTTTTTCAAAGCTGGTGTAACAATTAAGAAGATAACCCTATAAATTAAGACAAATACATCATTATTTCTGTTATTAATTATTATGATAAAAATTGCCTGATAGGCTTGTACATCATTGTGATATGCAATTGTTATTGCTTTGGCATATTTCGATAACAAGTGGCAGAGAGGAAGATGAAAGGTGTGCTTGGTTTATTGCCAATCCCGTTCCAGACCTCATCTTGCACACTGTGGTTATATTTAGCCATTAGTATTGTGTTCTTGTGAGAAGTCTTTGTTAACAATAAACCAATATATTATTATGACTAGGTAATTGTTACGGAGAACCTTTTATAATGTAAAGAGCCTGCAGTGTTTCAGAATAGAGCAAACCCAAATATCTTTGGGAACAGTGTGCCTCAATAAGTCACATGATTAATTTTGACCTGGTTTTGCCTGCTGTGAAATGGCACTAACACAAAGTAATCTAACACACAGAATAATCTGTGAAAAGTTGCAAGGAAGTCAATTAGTTGAGGATTCCTTTTTCCAATCAGATGATGATCCACATTTATATTTCACACTTGGACCAGATTGCCTTTCATGCCTTTCTTAGTGGATCATTGCATTACCTGGCTCTGACCCATGAGGAGCGGCCTCACCTTATTTTACAGTCAGGTCATCAGGTTGTTTATACATTATTCACACAGTGATCACATTTCATTGGCATTCTCACTGTCTAACAGTTTCTTAGCAACTGATATAACGTACGCGCCTCGCTTTACTGTTTAACCTGTAGCGGCTATGCAGCGCATTGCTTCAGGTAACGCAATGACGACTCTGTATGTGAAGTTCGCGGAGCAATTTTTATCCACACGTTTTCTTTTCCTCAGCGAGGTTAAGCCTCCGAGCTCGAGAAGTCCTTAGCTTGGCTCAAGAGCGCGGAGGTTGCACACACCAGCGGGTGTGGAGAAAACAACTCCAGGGTGCTCGAGTGAGAATACCAAACACCTCTGGCATGCCAGTTAATACTATTCATCCTCCCTACAGCGCCAGCCTGGGCTGTTGGTGTGTCAGCCGCACGCGTGGCACCCTCAGGCAGCCGGGCTGAGGAAGTCAGCCCTGCTCTTAGTCACTTCAGCTCCGGGCTCAGAGGGAAGGCACTGCGTCAGTGAAGGAAAAAAAAAAATAGCAACCGCACTGGAAGATGACAGGTTAAGTGAGGAATGGATGGGAAAAAACAGTCTATCTACCAGATGGAGTCACTGTAGAGCTTTTCTCGCCACTCAAAACACTTTCTATGTTACGTCTCACATTCACGCATGAGCAAACACATTCTCACACTGGCCGCTGCGCGATGTGCCAGCTCGACTGGAGCCGCGAGGGGTTTCAGAGCGTACTCAAGGATACCTAAAGTTAAGCCAGGAGGCCAGACGATTCGACAAACAACCTTGACTTCCTCGGGAGATACGGCAGTCCCATTTGTTCCTGACGCTGGCCAGAGTGGAGATAACACATCACAGGGGTTTTGTGGACCGTCGATAAGGTAGTGGTGAGGTGTTTTAAGATGAACACTTTGTTTCCGCGTGAGAAGGCAGGATAGAGCTGTCCTCCACCTAAACCGTCTCCGTGGGAACGCTTTCTCCCACGCCAGATATCAAAGCGCCCAAGGGGACATTAATGAAAGTAGAAGCATTTACTGTTATGAATAGTGTCTCCCTCTACAAGCCTCCCTCTTCCTCTCGTCCCAAGGAGACATCTTCTCTTTTTTTTCTCCCTCTCCCTGGCCGAGTTCGCATTGCTTGAAAAAATTGGTCTGATGTTTTTGTACATCATGGATCAGATCAGAGAACCTAAGCCCGGGACAAGCATCTGGAATGATCCTCTTTAGAAACCAACACCTATCTTACCAGAAGTAATCAGCATAAACTAGGGATGCACCGATTTATAGGACGAACATCGGATATCGGCCGATATTCGCGTTGTTGACTGCCATCGGCCTATCAGGAAATAAGATGACATTCACCGATGGCAGTGGCCGATGTTTATCTGTTGTGTCATATAAATTTTGCGCTGGCTAAATGTTGTGCTGGTTATTTGCGGTCTGACTTGCAGTTTCGGAGAAGATGCAACAGGTGGTATTAGATGACCAACCTAATAATACCACCCATAACAGCCGCTGGCTGGACACGCTTCTGGTGTGATGATGTAAGCGGGCGGGTGCCGCGCGCACGTGTGGTTTGTTTACAAATTAAAGTGAAAGAAAATGTTGTGTGGGAGTATTTAACTGTCTCGGAGAAAGATCAGCGATATGCAGTTTGTAAGACATGTTCCAGTGACATTTCACTCAAAACCCTTTTCGCTTCGAAACCCCACATCCCCCACAGCGGAGAAAGGTTGGTCATCTAATGCGATGAACTCCATCACCTTGTTAGTGATCCCTTTAGCTTTGGCACTGTCCGTGGGGATTTTTTTCCCTTTCTCAAATGCTGTGGTTATTGACTGAGTCTTGCTGGTGATTTGTGCTTTCTTGGTGTCCCGTTCATTTCTTTGTTTTTTGTTTTTCGGCTTTCAGGTAATCGTTTTAAAAACACTTCTCCATGTCTGCTTTTCAAATGGCTGATGAGATTTGATCAGTGTTTGTAATAACGCTGTTATTTTTTCAGTAACGGGTGATCTAACTAATTACTGTTTCCATTGTTACAACACCGTAACCGTTACTGACCGTTAAATGCGGTGCGTTACTATGAATTGATTGAATAAACTGCGTAATCCGAATGCACCCCTGGCTGAACACACAAACTGCTAGTGAGGAGACCGGCTGGTTTAACAACAAGATAAGCGATTATGATTGGCTAAGGCAGAGTCATGTTTCATGGTAGCCAATCGGAGTGTTTTTACACACAAGCCAGGATACGCGTGCCACACACACACGCACACACGCACACACACAAACACCAAACAGATTCGATGAAGCAGTAGAAATGGTGAGTCCAGAGCAATCCGATGAAAAGTTGTCATTTTCAATTCATTGAGGTCAAAGGCAAGAACGTGCATGTAAAGGTGGAATAAATAACAACAACAACAACAACAACAACAACAACAAAACATCGGTATCGGCATCGGCTATCGGCCAAATTGTTAAAACATTGGTATCGCTATCGGCCCAGAATTTCACAATCGGTGCATCCCTAGCATAAACCCTTTGCGTTTATACTAGCACGTTCCAAGACACTCAAAGCACTTAACATGGGGAGTGTGGGAGACATCACAACTCACCCACAACTGGTGTGTAGCATCCACCTGTGTGATGCACAGCAGGCACTTGGCGCCAGAAAGCTCACCGCATACTGAATTTCAGAGTGGAGAGATGAGGAAATAAAACCATCAAACAGAAAAGAAAGTGAAATAGAGACACGGGAATGATTAGGATGCCGTGTGGGTATGAGTGCAAGGTTGCAAGGTTATGTGCCATGGGATCTTCAGTGACCACAAGAGATCAGGACTTAAGTTTGACACCTCAAACAAAACTTGACACCTCAAACGAAAGACAGGACTCTTGCACAGGACAGGGGCCTGGGGCATTTGGGATATAGAGCACCAGAGGGCGGAGGAGCACCCCCTACTGGCCCTTCAACACCTCTACCAGAGCCATCTGGTCTCAGATCCAAACACGGACCAGGCCAACCCTGCTTAGCTTCCAGAGAAACTGGCAGAGCTTGGCAGGGAGCATTGGTGCTGGCAACAGACCCATTCTCTTACTATTACTGATCCATCAAAATGTACATGACACTCGTGGGCATACCGAGAATGGCTCAGTTTATCCAGGAATCTCTGCTCAAGTGGCACATGAAGGTAAAGATCCCTTTTGTCTTTATGTTTGTTGCCCTTCCCATTGCTGCCCTATAGGGTGCCTTCAGAGCATTACAAAAAATGGACATTTAGAGAATGGCTTCATTTCACTGAGTGGCGGCCATTTAGTACTGTTTAACAACGTAACAATGGATCTCAATTGTTGTTTCACGAATCGGGCGGTTGTGTTGACTGATTCCCTATTGGGGCCCTTCACAGACGGTACTGTTTAAACAAAGGTAGTGAGATTAAATTCAAAATGAATTAAGGACAAGGTGATATGCAGCAAGATGTTTTAACAGCTGTGGATTGTGCAACCTGCATAAAGGCTTGGATATCAATCACTATCCGACACATTTTAAGGGCTGCCTGTGGTGCTCTTGTTGTATCATTAAGAAAGTAACAATGTCAACATTTAATATTTCAACAGTCCTACTTTTTCTGTCCTGACAGATTAATAAATAATGAACAGATCTGTCATTTGAAACCATTTTGATCTACGCCATTTAGAACTTGGTGATGGCTGAAATCCACAATGTAAAGCTCATAGCTCACAGTTAAACCTGTAGCCCAGTAATACCAAAGTCCTCCCCTACTGACCAATGGCACCACAGGGCTCAGCATTTATATTCAAATGGCCTTATTCAAAAGAAAATGTGAAGCCATTGAATATGAATAGGTCTGGAGATTGCATCTCGCCCTTCAAGTATTTAGCATTTTTCTTTGAGCCATGATTAAGAATAGTCTGATTAGACCAGTTATCGAGTTTGCCAGTGATATATATATATAAAATGTACATTATATATTATTAGGCAAAATTCTTTTAATTTCTTATAATTAATGCAGTTAGAAACAGTGGAATATGAATTAATCTGAATTCATCTTAATAAAATGGCTTTAGATACAAACCTGTATCTATCCTTTTATATAATAATCCAAAACTTGTGGGTAAAGGTAAACTTAAATTGTGTGTGTGGGTGTGTGTGGGTGTGTTTGTGTGTGCGGTAAAAAGGTGAACATTTTAGGATCTTCAACTTGTTTCTCTGCTAAACCCATTTCCACGTTGTATGGTAACCTGAATCTATCAGCAGAAAATAAGATTCTCCTCATAGCATCTCACAATAATGAGCTCACATCGGTGTGTATGTGTGTGTCTGACACGCTAGGTTCTTCCAGGGTGGCTGGTAAAGAAGAATGTATTTATAAGTATACTTTCAAATCATCATTTGCCTTAAAACTAGAACCCACTCAAAGTCTGTGTGCCAGTCGCGCCTAGGTATCTCATGCCACCTGTTGTTCAACCCAGAGAGGTGGATAGGCAGTTTGGGTTTCGCTTTTTCAAATAACGGTAATAACCCAATAGGAGGGCGGTTTCACCTTTTTTGATTGTACAACCCAGAGAACAGGAAATGATTGGAAGACCTCCGATAGGACCGTCCTTGTCGTATGTTTTTAAACTGTTGTACAAGAGAAATAAAGAAGAGTTCATGTAGCAGGATGGGGCTGGTTGTTGGGGAATCCTGAGAGGGCCCACAAATGAAAGATGGCTTTGCGTCTTGGCTCTGTGCTATGTTTGGAACAAAGGACAACACCTAGATCTGGATCTTGCTGGCCTGTACTATGTGCTCACCAGGTGGAATGAAGCTCTGTCTGGCTGGGGATTTGTCATGGACGTTGACCATGTATTCTCGCCTCATCACACCCTGCTCTGAGGGTTTGTGTTTGTGTTCTTGTGTGTGTATGTGCATGCGTGCATGTGTTTGTGTTAGTGTGTGTGTGTGTGTGCGTTTGTGTGTGTGTATGTCTGTCTGGTGGTCTGGATAAACCCTTATCAGCTTAAACTAATAATAAGTAGTGGTTGAAGTGGTGGAACGTTACGAATGAAATCCAATAATAGAGCTTCGTTTACACCCAGCTGCAGCTCCCTGCTTCTGGGTTCTGAAATGACTTCCTAGCCCTCGAAGGTCAGCTGATATACTCACATCCCACCGAGCCTTGATAACTCAATTCTATGACACGCATTGCATATCATTTCACACAGGGGGGTAGGTCCCTTCAGGTTAACCTTTATTCCAAACCTCTTCACAATTCAGTAGGGACTGTATAAAGGCCAAAAAGGAAGAAACACACTGTATATATATATTACAGAAACATGTAGAGCGACAAAAGGGGAAAATACTTTAGATTACACTTAAATCTTGTCTAGGATTTTCTTCGGTCTATCTACCACAGAGTCCTATCCCAGATCAACAATAATAAGACGCACTGGGATCCTCTCTGGGTTATTTCCTGTTTCTGAAGGATATCTCGCTTGGCGATCACGAAAAAATAGTTTATTAACCATACAATGATGAACACTTTCCTCTCAGGCGACCAGAAAAAGGATCCCATAATAAGTCCTATAGGATCCAATGTATTCATTCAAACTGAAAGAGGACTAACTTTCTACATGGCGGTACCAACAGTCATATTCAATTATCCTCCACTCACCGGCCACAGATAATTAAATATCCCCTCTGAGTGGTTGAAATTGCATTTTCACGGAGCAAGGCCAGTCTGACCATGCAAACCATGACGTCCTCGTTCTGAGCTCTTTCACTGGAATGGATGTGCCCCTCTGCAAGCCTTTTCACATACTCAGAGTGCTGGGTAGACTCCCCACTACGGGTTGTGAATGATAAATAAATATGATGCACCTTATTAATCCCATACGGGAATTGAGGGAGGCTCGATCATAAAGGCAGACGCAGGAAGATGAAAGGACTTTTCTTCACTGTGTGATGACAAATCCACAAAGATACTGGGATTATCGATGCGGAAATTGACTTTCTACACCACAACCATGTTAGAACCTGTGTGATATTGCCAACATACCTAGTGGACAAGTTAAATGGCCAAATGAATCGAATGGGCCTTTATCGGTCGCCGAATGAGAGGCACAATGCAGCAGAATCACAACAGTAAATCTCCCTCCACCTCTCACCTCAGGTCCCATCTGCAGTGACTGGACTATGTCAAGATACCCCTGTGACAAATTCCTCTGGCTTAGCCCCCAGAAAAGAGCACCCTGCACTTTATTTTGGCCCACCACCAAACACCAAACACTAAAACTTCTTCAAGCAATACGTATGGGAACACTGGACCCTTAACCCAGTGCATGACTCTAGACAGGGAACAAGGGAGACTAGGACGAGACTATAGGAATGCCTTTGAAACATTGTTAACCAAATGAGGTAATGACTTTAAGTTAATCACATACATACAGCCACACAGCCACACACACCAAAACCTGAGAAGGTTTTTGTCCCTGGTTCAACTGCCTGAAGAAAAAAAATGTGCATGGTTCCTTTAATTAACCGGCTTGACCACGCAGGGGCAACCACTCTAAAGGCAGCGTGGGCCTAATATAATTTGACGGGAGATAATGGGGTCTCCTGCTACACCTTTATCCTTTTCGAGTACTGGCTACATGAGGCTTGGCCCATATAAGAAAAAAACGTGGTGGTTCTCAGTACCAAGGGTTAGGCCTGTCGCGATAAGCAATAAATCAATTAATCGCATGATCAATTAAAATGAGCTCGATGAGCTCGAGCAAGCCAGAGAAAACACTAGTTGAGATTTGGAGGAATGAAAAACAAAGTTGGTTTCAAAGCCGAACGCGACAGCTGCTGGGTGGGAGCACTTCGGGTTCAAAACGAATGACCGTGGTGAACCACTTAACCTGTGCGAGCCGGTGTGTCGCATTTGTTGTAAAACGGTAGCAACTAAACGCACCAATACAACAAACATGCATCTGCACCTAAAGCATAATCATCCACTGCAGTTTTTCAAGCTGTGAAAAAAAAATAGACAGTTCATGGGACGTCTACGTCTTCCCAACAGTCCACAATCACTGGGGTGTTTAGTCGACAAACAAAATACAAACAGGACAAATGGTGCGCACTCACAGACAGTATAGTTCGCTTCATGTAGTTTTTATTTCAATTTTATTTATTGTTTTTGGTTGTGTTTGGTTTTTATTCAAGTGCATTTTTTGTTAAAATAGACAGTCCATTTTATTTATTGTTTTTGGCTGCTTATTTATTTTGGATATTTAAAATGTCTTCCAGTTCCAGTTTTAAATATTCTTTAGAAATAACAGTTTATTGATCTTTGAAAGGTTGTACTTGCATTATTATGCCATTATCATTATATTAGTTGAAAATGGTCTCAAAATGGCAATATGGGACATATTGGGACAATTTATCGCCCAGCAAAATTTGTTATTGTGACAGGCCTACCAAGGGTAAGGGCCTTTCTACTCTTTACACTGGGGAGTTTCTCCTATTCTCGGGCTAATTAGTGGAGGGCCTCTTGGGCGTCCTTTTGTGCTCAATCAGGATTAGATTTTTTGCATGAAGCCTAGGCCACAGGGCTTGACTTCTCTGTCTGCGGATGAAGCCTCTGATTCATTATCACGGTCATACATGGCACAATAAAGCAGTGCGTTTGATCACACTCGGTAAATAAGATACACACAAAGTGCATGTGCAGTAGGTGCATGTCTTGAAGGTCTGTGCGCCGCCGGAAATGCATTCCACCAAGAAATCCAATTAAAAGCCGGGAACCTGGTGGAAAGCGAGGGAGGATGATATATTTCAGCAACACAACACCCCTGCTCTGAGCCACCAACCCCCCCCCCCCCCCACCCTACTGCCTGATGCTCCGCTCATGGAGTGCAAGTGGACTAGTATAGTCCCTTTTCTCCCTGACAACCATTGAATTCTCACACACGCACACGTGTGCACACATGCAAGCACACACGCAAGCACACACAGATGCACAAAACCAATCACACACTCCACACACAATGTCTTATTCTGGTGTTTGGACTTCTCTCTAGATCTGCAATTCACTGGGGATGAGCGCAGCTGGAAGATTGATATTATTCCATGTAGGAATAGGACTAACCCATCACGGTTCTGTGTACATTATGGCCAGGCGGCTGGTGATGGCCCATCGTTCCTTTTAGATTCGTTTGATCTGCCAATCGACTGGAAGGGACGGGCACGGGGGTCGGGAGGGGGGGGAATAAGATAAATAAGATGGAAATAAAAAGAGACAAACGATGTCTCCCTACAGGGACGGCTGGGTAATGTAGGATCAAACGCAATCGTGATGTGTCAGGATGTCACGGGAAACTGCAAATTGGGGGCGCCCCTCTCACACCCGTCCAAGAATTTGAAAACCGGCTGACATTGAAGGACAGGGCAGAAGTGGGCAAGGGTTTAATTGAGGTGGGTGAAAAAGTCGATCCAGTTATGTTCATCCGTCAATGCAACGTGAGGACCAACCCAACGTACGTCAAAAGTATGCACCTTTTAAGGGTAGCTGCAGTACGTACTACAAATAAAAATAAATGGTATGCGATTTGGAACGCAGCCCAAATATCGTGTTTTAAGGAGTAGGCTGTAGCGCAGACCGTTGTTTAGGGGGGAGGACTGTGCTATCTTCCAGGAGACCTTGGAGACGCAGTCGTGCAGATGTCTGTTAACAGCCAAATCATTTAAGTTTATATTTGGGGATGCATGCGTTAGGGTTAGTGATGCAACACCCTTTTAAGAGAATTATGTTTGCATGTTTGTCAACATATCCATTGGACAGCAATGTAAACTGCCGCGTAACAGGCTGAGGCTATCTTTATGGTGTTTGACATGTAAGGGAAATAAAAAATACATTTCAATTAAATCCAAGCCTTTGGTCTAGGACCCTTAATAGGCAATCACTCTCATTCTCAAAGACATGGCATTGCACGCATATGTGTAAAGTGTCAAATAAGAGGAGATCCAGAGCACATGCACACTTGTCCTAAAGAACTCAGACTGATTTACACAGATTTACAGCCTGGTTTCCATGGCAAACGTGGTTACCTAGGAAATAGCCTACTGACATGTTCAGACTCTTTGGTTTTGGATTTGCATGATCTGAATTCTGGCTGACGACAGAATAAACAGAATAAACAGAAGACTGTTGATTCTGATTTCAAATGGCAAAAAAAAGCAGGAAAACAATGGCTACTTTAAAGTCAGGAACCTACTAGTCCATTAGGTTTGAGTGGCCTAATGTTGAAGAAGCACTGGGTCATATGCAGGTCATTCGACCACACACAGGATTATACAACCACTACACAATGAGGGCTGATGGATCCCTGTCAATGATGTACACCAGAGAATAACAGAGGTCATATACGATTACGATTAAAAAGGCAAATAATTATAATTTATTAAATTAATGAAGAATGCCGTTTCAAGGCGTGGTGTTTATTGTTGACAGTAAGATGTACTGATCAACTGAGCACATTATACATTTTAACTAATATTTAGCACAGTTGCAAAGCAATGTTAGCCTTACATTCCCCCTTACAGAGTTCTTTAGACCTAGCTGTAGTAGTTCCCCCTACAAACAGCTTATGTATTCAGAGGGCATGTCTAATCACAAGACAACAAAAGTGTCTCTCTCACAAATTGCATTTCATTGTATTACATTTGACTAATAGAGAGCTAGGGAGAGGTACAGTTGTCATCCTCTCTCTCGTAGGGAGAGGGGAGGCTGTGTACCCCGACACCTGATGAAGACAGACTGATTACAGCCCGTACCCTACTGACAGCACAACACCCCCGCGTCTCGTCCTAATCAGAGATCAGCGAAATTACACTTCTCTATGGCAGGTACACAAGATGGTTGGGCTACAGCTAATAAACCAGACATGCTAATGCCTGATCAAAATGAACTTAACATATTCCCAAACTGATGGACATTTGATGTTTACAGTTACAGCGAGCACATTCTCACTTACACTAACCTTTACAATGAATACACTTAACTCATTGAATATGATTATAGCATTTGTAGATAGGCTATACTAGATGATTAGATTACTTGTAGTATAATGCAAATTAGCTATCGTGATAGCGATCCAAAGTCCACGGGTGACATCTAGTGGCCATGCAACTACACTGTGCAAAAAATGGCCTACTTGAAAACGAAATCTAACAAGTTACACTAAACTATGTTCTATTATAAGTTTTGAGCATTAAACAAACCCTGTTTACAAACTAAGATACACAGCGCATTATGGGATAAAGTCTCAACAATGAAGTGAGTAGGGTATAGCGCCCATGTCACTGGTATTGGAAAACACTCGCTTATCTAAGCCCTTACTACTGATACGTTGTGCCAGAAGTGCCTGAAATGTTGTAGTTATATACGTCAAATAGTAGACCTAAATATATTCATAAATACACTAAATAATATACATTTTAAAATGTATACTACGAAAATGCTGTACAAAGTGAGTTAATTAAGATTGGAATATTTTATCAGTCTCCTTAGAAACTGTCAAAAATTGTCATCGCCGACTGGTTTCTTAAATATTTATTGTCTCACATTTGTTAAATGCATCAACAGATGTTTAACGAAAAACTAATATCTGAGATCCACAGTGCATTGCGGGAGGAAATCACAACAATGGAGTGAGGCTACCGCCCATGCCACATTAGCATGGAAAACACTCACTTACCCAACAACTTTTGCATGTAGGCCTACACACAGTAAGATTTAATAACAAATGTAACAAAGCATTACAATTTATATTTCTTAAATGCAGATTCGTGTAGACAGTGAATAGGTAATTCATTTAAACATTATATCAGTCTCCTTAGAAACTGTCAAAAATTGCCATCGCCGACTATATTTCAAGTCGTCTATGGCGGGGTATTGGGTAAAGTTTTCAACTAGCAATAATCGCGCCTCGGATAGACCTCATAGGCTACGATACTGCCGCTGCGCAAAGATAGTGACGGACTGATTGACAGAGCATCTTGTTTTGGACAACAACCTCTTACACAAGGGTATCATGCGTACGTTTCTGAAAAAAAAATTAGAAGCACTATTTTAGGTTAGTATATCAAATCATGCAGTACTTTCTTAAATAATATTGTTTTACATTTGTTAAATACACCAACAGATGTTGAATGCAACAAACTTGAAATACACTTGGTACAAACGGAGATCTACAATGCATTGTGGGATGAATTCCGAACAATGAAGTGAGTAGGCTAACGCCCAGGTCATAAGCATGGACAACACTCGCTTACCTAATAAAGCCTGTCTTAGTGATACGCTGTGCCAGCAGTGCCTGTTATATTGTAGTAATGTACGTCAAACGGTAAATATAGGCGTAATCACACTCAGTAAAACACATAATAATAATTTTCTACAAAGTGCTGTAGTCTAAACAAAGCTGGTAACAAACATTATTTTGAACATTTTATCAGTCTCCTTAGAAACTGTCAAAAATTGCCACTGACGACTATATTTCAAGTCGTCATTGGCGGGGTATTGGGTAAAGTTTTCAACTAGCAATAATCGCGCCTCGGATAGACCTCATAGGCTACGATACTGCCGCTGCGCAAAGATAATGAAGGAGTGTTAGACAGAGCACCTTGTTTTGGACAACAACCTCTTAAACAATGGTTTTAAGCCCACGTTTCCGAACATTTGATTATAAGCACTAGTTAAGGTTAGTATAGCACATAATATAGTAATAACTTAAATTATAGCCTCACACTTGTTAAATATACTAACCGAGTTGTGATGAAAACGAATGTCTGAGATCTACAATGCATTGCGGGAGAAAATCTCGTCAATGAAGTGAGTAGTCTACCACTCAGTGCATTGGTATGGAAAACACTCGCTTACCTAATAGAACCTGGATTACTGCCATTGTTCCAGTAGTGCATGCAATGTCGTTTATGAAACAGACCCACTGCGTATCAACATTTAAATGAGTAATTTAATAAAAGTAAAAACTTAAACTAACTAATATTTCCAGATTGGAAATAGGTTATCGGTGATACTTTCTATTGGACATAATATCAGTCTCCTTAGAAACTGTCAAAAATTGCCACTGACGACTATATTTCAAGTCGTCATTGGCGGGGTATTGGGTAAAGTTTTCAACTAGCAATAATCGCGCCTCGGATAGACCTCATAGGCTACGATACTGCCGCTGCGCAAAGATACCAGTGAAACGGTTGTCAGGTCTTCTTCTATTCGACAAGGACCTCTTATACGATGGTTTAAATAAATGCACGAGTAAATAGAAAGCTGTAATATAAATATAAGTAGTAATTTTATTCCAGTATAAAATGGAATTGGGGCTACTTAAACACAGTCAGGTGGGCCTAACCCATTTTCATGTTTATAAAACACAAAAGCAAAGGGTTAAGGAAACAAATATCTGAGCTCTGCAATGCATTGTGGGAAGCGATCACCACAACGAATGGAATACCGCCCTGTCGTTAGTCGCCCTCTGGGAAACAGACTCTCACAACCCGGCTTCCTACTGACTAAAACGTTGCATAGTGCATGTAAAATTATGCATTCCAAAAGCATATCAGTACTACTTAATATCATAGAGATTGAAAACAATATATTATACAATAGTTAAATTCGAAATTATTCGGACAAAGCACAAGCTTATGTTAGTAGAGCAAATAATGTATGGGTAAATCACACTGTGACGTAAGCCACAATGCATTGTGGGACTGGACCACAGCAATGAATGTAGTAGCGCCCATTTGACAATAATACTGAGTCAACATTGTTTTGTGCAAGTACATGTGAAACTTGAACTCGAAATTAAACTTAGACCTTAACAGATGTAAGGCATAGCATGGTGAGTCTATCTAGTCTAATGAGCTTCTCGAGTTAAGTTGAATGAGATTTTTTTTATACATATTATCAGTCTCCTTAGAGACTGTCAAAAATTGCCACTGACGACTATATTGCAAGTCGTCATTGGCGGGGTATTGGGTAAAGTTTTCAACTAGCAATAATCGCGCCTCGGATAGACCTCATAGGCTACGATACTGCCGCTGCGCAAAGATGACGACTTCTGAAATGCACAGGGAATCCCATCTCGTGAAACAACACCTTCGGTAATGGTTTCTATGAAACGCCATAATTTCATACAGTTTGATTAATTATAAGGGAAAAGCCCTTGTACGGATGAAGCATAATAACGTATTAATGTTTCATCGGTTAAAACTTATAATGTATCGACAAGAGAAGATAAACAGAAAGCCCAAACCTAGTGCATTGTGGGATGGATTAGACCCCTCCCCCGACGACGGAGATTTACACCCCTCACATTCATTGGAGATACGAACATAACACTTGGATACGTATACGACAATGACAAAGATGTACTCACGTTCACATATTCTTTAAATTGAACCATTGTGTCGTTACACTAACCATTGTGTAACGTTGTCTCTCACAGTATCTCACGGTATGTGTAACGCCCTCACGGTATATAGAGTTTAATTACGTTCAACTATTTCCATAATTTGATCATCGCACTTCGCACAACATACGGAATAATCGTTAAACTGCGGACCAGCCAAACAATTACTACTCATGCGGTTGATGGGATGTTGTTGTTGTTGGGATGCGGTGATTCTTTATTTGATCAAATGTGTGTTCCACAGGACTATAACGTCACAGTGCATTATCGGAGTCTTGTGGACAGCATCATGACCAGGGCGGTGTGTGTCATTATTTCCCGGAGTCTACTGTTTTCCCGGAGTCTACAATCGGAGTTGCATTGTCGGATCGCAGTGTCCGTTTCTAATACACAAGATACCGCGCATTAGCCTCTTAATAGACTATTGTTATTAAATCGCACGGATCCACCCCTACGGTGGCCGACTTGCGAGTAAAAAGTGTCCCCCTGTTGGTGTAAAGTAACTTGCTACTTCCAAAAATACAATAGAAAACACGAATGAGTAAAGTTAAAAGAGCCGCGAGTAGTTCAAACAATCAGTTTTGAATTTCACCTCCCAACACAGAGAGGAGTTGGAAAATAACTACTAACTATGCATTGTTAATGGCCAAACGTCGCGACAACATGACAAAGATCAGGCTACCACCAGATGGCAGCAGACTCACGTTATAACTTTATAATAAGCTATGCCCACATAGCTTAAAGAATGAAACATACAAATTCACACGTGTCGGCATGTGTTCGATAAATACAGTCTTTACATACGATGATGACATTTGTGGCACATTAAATCGTCCCAAAAGACCCAACTACCACGAATACTTGAAAGCACAAACTAATTATGCTCTCACGCATGTGTATGTGATTGTGTTCCTGTTGCTAAGCACAGCTTAATTGTATAATGATAATTCGACAAGGTAAAACGACCACGTTACCTTCAACTAGATGGACACAACGGCTTCAACGTAATTGGGTTTTGTAAACAAAACAAAAAATAATTCCCGCACAAAATGTTTGTTAAATGTATAGCCTACATTTAAAATAAAAAGTTATTCCACGATTTCGATTTTTTGGACGAGAACACCACGGGAACGAGGTTGGCGGGATCCAACATTCACCGGAAGTCAGTCAATAAAAGTATGCAAATTAACTAAATAAACAATTTTTGTATTTGACATGAATCCCCCGAAGTAATACATTATTTAAATAAGGAATAATTTGAAAATGCTGCTCGTTATATAATTAAATAATTGTTATTGTGTATTGGTTAGCCTTGGACTAACCAACTGACCAATACATGCCTACAGCGTTTTTAAAGTAGGCTACACTTTACTAGACAGCACAAAGCCCTTATGAAGATTATCATATGTTATTCCTTATGTTATTCCAATGTGAAGCTTAACTTGTATTACGCAGGTACATTCAGGTGCTCTGCAGATAACCTGGGCTATGCGAGCTGTCGAAACAGCTTGCATTGACAAATTAGGAAGGGATTTGCAACTGCCAAAATGTCAGGCCATCGAGGTTTACAGAGGTAGGTACGGATCACTGCCAGGGCCAGGTAAGTATGGAGGTAAAGGGATTACATTATGTTTGTGCTCTATAATCTCAAATAAATCCTGCCATTTTTTGTTTCATCCTAACATGCATGCCCAAAAACTCTCTTTGCATCCCTAACGGGTTTCCCGTTCATACTATAAATATATCCGTTTTAAATCCATTTGACGTTCATTCTAATCTAAAACAGGGTCATATGATCAAATGGCGCTCCGTCTCCAGTGTTTATATTTAAATAATCTCAGAGGGTTGCCCTACCTAGCCCGCTCAAGCTTAATTATCTTGTTTATTGCACACAGTCAATTGCGGATGAATTCCATCACCAGGCTGGCCTGGTGGGTAGTTGCTTGCAGCATTTACACTTGACCTGTTGCGCAAAGATTCTCCTGGAGCTCACCCTGCTGCTGCGGTTCTGGGCAGAGAGATGGAAATAGAGATTGGCAGATGGCTCGGCAGCCATGGCAGGGTTTCAGCACAGACTGCTGGGCACATAGCGCTATACCATCCAAAAGAAGGCTTGCTGTGCGATCCGTGAACTCCAACATGCTCAGTCAGAGCCATTTCCCGTCCTCCAACATCAATCACTGAGGGGGCTGGGCTGGCTCTCAAAAAAAAAGAAAAAACACAAAATCAATGTTGTCCTTGGGAAGTGATCTGGCCTGCAGATTGGCTTACTGGCGAAGTGGCCACATTGTAGGTTCAGTATTCATCCTGGTTTGGGGGGATTGCACACTTACCTTGCCAGTTTAAACCCATGTGGACTAGCTCTTGTATTGCCAAGTAGACGATGCCTTTGACTTTCATTACGAAATCTGTACAGTGTGGCTGCATCTCATATTAATGTTTGATTTATTGTCATACAACGTATTTCATGTGACGGTGCCTGTTTGATTTAATTTACGCTCGTCTGTGCGTAATCTTTTCTTTGCTATAACATCAGGCCGGCTAAGGAGCTTCGTTCATGGATGCCTGCTTGTCCTTCCTCTGAGTGGGCCACCTGGAACATAATAGAAGAGCAGGAGCTGGACGGAGGCTGATTACATTTTGTGGGGAGCCGGAGGGGGGGGGGCGGCTACCGCCGAAGTGACATTTTTCATGGTCGATGTGACATCTGAGACAGCCCACGGGGTCATCTGATAAAGAATGATGAATCGTTGAAGCTGCTTCTTTACCTAAGTTTACTCCCTAGTCTACCAAATGTCCGACTGAAGAAGCTGAAGAGGAAATTGCGCCTTTCCTTTCCAAGTCACTAGTCAGTCACTCACTCACCCAGAATGACACTTTTGTAACATACTAGTATTATTCTCGCTCGCCAAATCGCTCATTCGCTATAGCGCTCTCTCTCTCTCTCTCTCACACACACACACACACACACACACACACACACACACACACACACACACACACACACACACATACACATACACATACACATACAAACACACACACTCACCGACTGTTCACACCACCCCACACACTGCTGCTATTCTGCTATTCCCGGTCTGGGCTTATTCCCAGAGAGACTCCAAAGGGGCCACCATACGCCTGCCTGTGCGTTGTCTGCCAAACCTGATGTCTCCGTGTCGCACTTGCTTGAGTTGGAACTAAGCTCCATGCTAATTTAGTATGCCTATAGTAGAGGTGTTGTGTGTGTCTATGTGTGTGTGTTTGCATATGGCATGTAGTAATAGAAAAAGTATATAGCACATATGCATCCGTTGTGCGTACAAAGACATACACACCTGCGCCTATCCAAGGAGCCGCTCAGATGTGTTCGTGTGTCTGGCTTTTAATACCCCATGCTCGCTGCAAGAGGGAGTGGCTGTGCGCTACCTCCATCTGTTATTCCCACATCGTCGCCTTTCAATCTCACCACTTTATCCAGCAACCTTCAACCGCCATCCAAAAGAGTAATCGAGCTTTTGTTTTGTTACCGGGGCTAAACAGGCCTGGCTCTTCCCCTGTGCTTCAGAAAAAGACTTGTTCAATGTCGGTGAAACTCCAGGGCATTCGTTTGTTGTGAGCGGGGCTGTGTTGTCAGCGTCAAAGAGAACGCTATAAGGTTTTCTAATTGAGAATCTCCATCAAATGGTATTTATTCATTGGTAGCCAATTTTAAAAACGTAAAGTTATTAACATTGAAAAAACAAGCTTTTAAAGAGGAATATATACTTTTTTAGATTTTACCATTCGATTTTTATGGTTTTACATTTATATGAATACAATAGCGTTAACGTTTTCACTTTACTTTTTGGACCAAACATTTATAGGCGGGCCTATCAAACACTCATTCTAAATCACGTTTTGTTTACCTCCTGCAGTGTTGATTTGAACCTATTGACATAAACTTACTTAACAAAAAATGTAATGTTTCCAACACATTTTTTATTTGTAATGAATTGTTGGATGACGTCTACTTTGGCCAAATAGCAGCCTACCTAACAAAATAGATAGTTTTTCGTGAATCATTGCACATAACTATCAAGCTCTCTGAATGTGTGCAACAGATGGCTTAATAGACTATACATCTTCTGTAAGAAGGTCAAACGGTAGTCAATGTGTTAACAAATACCTGTTGACCGTGTCATACAGCTAAAGGTTAGGTGTATTCATGTTGTTACTGTGATGATCTGAGAAGCAAATAAGAAACCCATTTTTTTTATTCCAGGTATTCATCATTCATTTCTGGATAATGTAGGCCTATTATTCCGCTTGGCATTGACATCAGTCAAATATGAATCAGACTTTGTGTGTAATAATAGGTTATAGGCCTACGCGTGACGCCTGGAAATCCAGGTTTCTCACAGTAACAGCCAGCAGAGGGCAGTCTATCACCACGACGGTCATTCGTCATCATATGAACTATTAATCTTCACTCTTGATTTCAGACCTTGTAACTCGGTTGGAAGTTATGAAAAACGACGCACACACTGTGTATGCGTATGCGTGGACTGGGCGGAGAATAAATACAATGACACCCCTCCACCATAACGGACCGCTAGCCTTCTCCCCCTCTCTCCCTATCTCCCTCCGTGCACTTTAACTGGAAGGAGCAAGGGGGCGGGTCTTCGATCAATATGCCACTCATAAGTTGTCTTCTGTTCCACTTCTCTTTATTGACTTGATAAAGGTTTGAGCCCCCCATACACCCCCATATACACCCACAAGCAGTGGCGCTGGAATCAACAGCCACATTACTCTGACGATGAACAGGTTTGGACGTATTGACCCCCCCCCCCCCAAACAACCTTGTTCTGGCCAACTGGGCGCTATTCGCCTGACTCAATTTGTGATAGTGCGAGAGCGTTTGTCTCCCTGGTTTTTAGCGCCTTGGTGCCTGTTTGGCTGACACTTGTCTGGCTTGGCCCACTTTCTCCTTGATCTCATCAGTCAACGGGAGGACCTGTGAAGGCCAAATGCGTCTCCGCGTGTGTCTCTGCCAGCGTGCGAGCCTGTGTCAGCAGTTAGCTACTGAGTCATATCCCGAGGACACTAGTTATCCCCCCAGGGCGCATCCGCGGAAGATGGCACGGCACCTTAAACCGACATACTTTTACGCGACCGTAAATCACTCCGTAAAACATGAATGAATGAATATGAAATGATGAAATGTTCTGTATTCACTCTGTACACACACACACACACACACACACACACACACACACACACACACACACACACACACACACACACACACACACACACACACACACACACACACACACACACACAGCCTTTAGGATAAACATCAGTGTTCGTGTTCATATTCTTTTTTTTTTTGGTTCATATTAAAATAAAATGTAACAAGAAACATTCTGAGCCGCCTTGCTGACTAGACCTATCGTAAATAGAAACCATAGATTATCGCGCTAAAGTGCTGGAATAGCCTAGTAGCGGTTTAGCATCGGTCTATCATGTCGAACCGTCCGTATACTAGTTTGTGTGCGTCCTGCTCCGCGCAGCCGTATCTCCCATGAGTTGTTTTCCCGGCGTTTGGAGTGGGAGGGGAATTCATTCCAGGTCCCGTCGAGCCCCCCCCCCCCCCCCCAAGCGCGCGCCTTCCCATCGCTTCCTGTTCCTCAAACGCTACGCCTCTCGTCTGGGCAGAAGGCAGCAGCAGCAGCAGCAGCAGCCTACGCGTATCCCACAGGTGTGTGTGTGTGTGTGTATGTGTGTGTGTGTGTGTGTGTGTTCCTGACCAAAGCGAGAGCTCCCGAAGATACACACCTGGCTGGAAGGAACCATCATGTGACCGGCACCTGGGCGTGGAGAAAGTCCTTTGTATTTCCCTGACTCTTTTTGTTGAGTTGCCCGTGTCGTCTTTGAGCAAGGAACTCCCTGTCGGTCGAGCAGTAAGCCTGTTTTCCACGGAATAGTGCCTTTTTTTTTGCCAGCCGCCTGTAGACCCGCAAAGCAGAGAGAACAACATGAGCCTCGGTCTGATGTGACCGAAGGGACTCCAGGTCTGGACTTCGGATTTTTGGAACTACTGTTGTTTTTCCTCCTCCAAGGTGAGTTTCCAGGCGACCTGGTGGATACTTGGCAGTGATTTGCTTCCCGGTTAACGGTCACATGCATCCCAACTCCTGAACAAGGATGTCAAATATGTAACAACATTTATTATAGGCTACAGTTGTTATAACATTATGGCATAATACAATTCGTATTTAGTCCGGAACGGATACACATTGCGTTAGGATTTGAGAATGATATCGATCCAGGAATTCATACGAATTTGTTAATGGTGTAATGCAACAGCTTACGTTCTTCCCGATATGACAACACAATAATACGACCACACCGGACCAAAATACGTTGCCTACTTCTATATGCCCCCAGCTACACCATGCCATATCACTCTATACCGCTGGTATTGCATCGTAACAACCCTACTTGATACATTACACATAAAAAGTACGCCCGACTGAGCTCCTGAAACACTGACTTTCGCGGCTGAACTCATCGCATCGCAACCTCCATTCTTTTTTTTACCCAGGAACCAGCGTGATGCTGTATGTTTTAATTTGAGGTGTATATTATAGCGGTTCTAATTACATCTGCTCCGTCACCTCAGCTGCAGCTCTACTCATCTCGCACCGTCACCAGTGGTGAGACCCGGTTCTGTGTGACACACACGTGCCTGCTGGATAGATAGACCCAGCCCGTCGCCAACAGCCTCATTGATTCTCAAATGAGCAGAATTGGTTGTGACGTTACTTTTCCTCCCTTGTGTTTGCGTGTGTAAGCCCCTATATCTCCTCTGTTGAAGCGGGCGAGACAGTAGCCCGAATCAAGTCCTTGTGGATACTCCTCCTGAGAAAATGCTGTCAGCCCGGGTCTCTCTCTGCTCCTGACGCTGCCTCGCCACAACAGATGACCGTACTGCCTTGTGGTTGTGTCTCTCGTCTAAACCGTCCCCCTTTTCGTATCCTACGCGTCTCCCTCTTCTGGAACACACAGCACTACTGTACACGGAAGGCTGCATCTCCTGGGGATTATCCTCATTAAACCGCCTCATCGGAAGGGGGGGAAATGGATTGTTCCGGGCATGGGGAGGGAGGCAGGCTTCTTCTATAGTTATATGGGTGGTGGTGGTGGTGGTGGTTAATTATACAGTTCCAGGATGGGTTGGGGAGGAAAGGGGGGACACACATGGAGACTGGGGAAAAGCGCTGGCAGCAGGGAAGTATTGGAGAAGGGTGGGCTATGAATCGAGGTCATGGCCAGGGCTCCTGATAGGGGGGTGAGTTGACTTCTGAGCGGCCGGTTCCACAGTAGTGGCCATCTGCTCGCAGGAATAAAGAGGCCTACTGGTACAGAGGCCCCGCCCTTGTTCCAACAATGCATCGGCCTGGGTTTATCTCGCTCACTTTGAATAAATGAAGACACCTTATCTGTGCAGAGTAGAGCCGTGATGAATGTTTGTTCCCGCTCCATGCAAGGGGTACGAGGGAGCAGGCGTAGAGAAGGAAAACGACCATACACCCCACACCTCTTTTGTTATTCTCTTTCCAGGGCTGGGCGAAGAGGAAGGCATTGGCCATTCAGGTCAGCTGCTAGAGTTTCAGCCGATAAACCATATTGTACATGTGAGCTTGTGACTGGTGGTACAAGAGGTAGCGAGTGGAGACTGGCAAGATACCGCTCACCAAGAATGTCCTTCTTCTTGAGCAGAAGTGCAGTTTTTCTCTTCTTTCTGACACATACATTTTAATAAAAAAAAACATCTGAAAACATTCCCATGACATTTCAATGATGCCAGAAACAAAAATGAAATATGGCCGGTAATTAAGGGATAGACGTTTCATTTTTAGTTTCTTTTCACACCTCCAATTTTGCGTGTTTGTTCTTCTGAAAGGAGAAACCCAGACTGTAAGATGTGATATTGGAACCGACTTAACAACTAAAAGTTTTGAACTCAAAAGCAGTCTCCTTGTGATGGTTTATTTTTTGGTTTTACAAATCTCCACAACTACTGTTACACAACTACTGTACATTTTGATTGTGGCCAAGTTACTAGCATAAATAATTCAAAACAAGTTTAGCCCAAACCGTGGGGCGGTCCTGTGTTCCTCATCCTACCCCCTCTAGTCAGCCATGAACAGCTACGGTACTATGGGGTTGGCCAGAGTTCACCCCTCTGTTCTTCTTCACGTCAGACTGTCCAGATAGTTTAGACTATGTTGTGGTCACCCTGCTCATCCCCTGTAAAACGGCACACTGCATTGTTGGAAACATGCATGAATTTGTTGCATGTTGTTTTGTTTGATTTTACCCCTGATGTATGGAAGGCTCCATACATCATTCAGTCTGTTTCAATCTTGGCTTAAATTAGCCTGGTAACTGAATGGTTATTACTGCAAGTTATTTTTCTAATATCTATTGTCATTGATTAGGACGATGCAAAAACCAAACACAACCGAAATCCACCATAACATGAGGCAGAGAAAGAAATTCAGGTTTACCAGCTCGGTCCTACTTTGTAAGCAGAAGTGATTGTCCACACCGAGCATGAGGAACATGTGGAGGTCTTATGGCAGCAGTGGGGAATGTGGTGTTCAATTACAGAAGTGCATTGTGGAATGTAGAAGTCAGACCTAGCACTACTTCCATATAGATATATCTATATAAATAGATATATATATCTCTATCCGTCCATCCATAATTTCTGTGTATGGACATATCCTGCTTAGGTCGAGTGCTGTAACTTGAGCAGGTCTACACTCCCTCGCTAATGGCTAGCCTGCAGCCGTTGTAAAACATGTTTGTGTATTTCTACTCCTTGGAAGTGAATGATCTATATCAAGCATTCTACGTTGTTTAACAGATTTGAGTGGGTCCCTATTGTGTGGGTCCCTCCACTAAAAGGCATCTTCAACCATTATCCCGATGCTTGATTTAGAGTCGTTTCAGCCCATTACCTGATAACACATCTAACTTAAAGTGGACTTGGAATGCAACGGCAGAAAGAGGCAAAGCGTTGTACTTTGCACCCTGTGCTTATCTTAAGTACACACGACACATGCAGCCTTCAGTCGTGAAGGGCGTGTCAGTCGGCTGGCCATTAGATGAATCGGGTGGGGGGATTGAGATTTCCTTTCAAATTGAAAGGAGTGGTGGTGTGGGGGGTGGTCTTTTCATGTCAGGGGGATTATCCCGTGATTGGTGGGGAGGGTGGGGGTGGTGGCGTGGGGGTGTGGGGGGGTTGTGAGAGGCGGGTAGGCAGGCATGGGATGTCTTGTCTTGTCACATCTCCCCTCACAAAGCCAGCCAATCAACGGCAAAATAAGTCATCGTGGCAACACCACCACCAAAAATAAAAAAACGACGACAATTTCCTAATACCACTGATCTTCTCCCGTCCTTCCCCTGGGTTGTGACTTGTCGGTACATGCTCCTCTCTCGCCATGCAGTCCAGGTCAGTTGGAGCAGATGACAAAGTGTGGTGGTGGTGATGACAGAGCGGAGAGGTGAGATCACGTTAATTAGTGTGTGCTTCTTCCCTCTTCCCTCCCGCCAGCTGGCTGAGGGGCCAGGCTTGGCGAGGGCTGCTGGGGGGCTAGGGGAGCCTGGCCACCTGACCTCTGTCTGTTTACTCCTTCACGGCCTCACATATTCAACTTCAGAGTCAAAATCAAAGGTCTGACGGCAGACGAGCTGAAATCTAGGGCAGAGCGGGGCATTTCACTTTCTTTTGCAAACAGATACTCGACCGGCACTACTAAGCTGTGTGAAAAAGGTGATGTAAATGTTTGCGATCAACACATCGTCAACTGGCCGCTGTAGGAAACGAGGTGTAACTCTGCCTCTTACGGTCTTCGGTTTTCGGCTCAAACTCTGTGCCGTCTCCCCCTAGAAGTTCTGCGTTAAGATAGTAGGACTGGATCTGAGATTGACCCCTCCATAGATACATTGACCCCAAACTGAGATTAAATCACAGACACCACGACCACACACAGAGGGGAACCTTGGCCCTGCAGCAGATCCCTTCCAACACCAGACACTCTCCCACTGAAAACGAGTGTGGCTCCTCCTCAGACCCCAAAAGCCATCTGGAGCTGGAGGAGGTCATTGTGGAGGCGGGGCATACGTTTACCCCTCAAACAACCTTGAAACTCTTCCCATCTCCACACGGCCCTTCCTGTGTGTGGCACACATTCCTTCGGTGCCCCACTGCCAACTCATGCAGGCCGGTGGACTCACAGCCGGCATGATGTATTTTGTATTTATATTACCCCCATCTTCACATTTTTAACAGCTACTGTAAGTAAACCCCCAGTTTTGGCAGTATCATTTTCCTGGCTGTGACTACAAAAAACATGATCAGCGCAGTAGTGATGGTTCAATTTGAGGAGAAAACATTGGGTACCATAGGATCAAGTGCGAGGTGCTCTGTCAAACGTTCTCATGACCCACCTCACACTCTCTGGAGATAGGGTGTGCAGGCACAGAAAATGACCACTCTGGGAACATGTATTCAGCCGGAAAGAGCAGGTGTCATGCATTATTTTCCCTGTTTTTTTAAATTAATATAGAATTCCCTGTTTACTGTCTTTCCTCATTTTAGGGGAAATGGTCACACATTTTTTACAAAATGAAACCCTTTCCAACTGTAAGTTATTATTATTAATTTTATCCTTTGACCAGTCCTCTCCCTCCCCCGGTTCAACACAGTGTGCACAAATCAGCCCCAGTTAAGTTCAGCAATGGAAAAGATGAATGTGAAAATGAAAGAAAGCCCTAAATGATTAAGGCTGGGAAAGTGGGCAGGAGTGGGGTAGAGTGAATAAATCGTATACTTAATTGTGTGGCTGCGGGCTTCTCGGTGGCTGGATGTTCAGAGAGCAGTGGGGGGAGGTGAAGGCAGCAGCAGGTAGCCTGGCTGTCAGCAGCATGGGGGGCTGTGGCGAGGCTTGGCATCAGTCACTGGTGTGATGGAGACACAAAGCAGACAGGGTCCACTCGCTCTCATCCCCCCCGGTGGCGGCCGAGGCTGACGGATTGACACTCGAGCCACGCTGGGTGTGCGTGCGGGCGACTCTTTTGATGTCAACCGCCCCACCCGGCCAGCCCCAAGCCAGACTGGCGGGGACTGGCGAAAGTTAACATCTAGCCGCGGCGTCTGCCAGGGACGAAGGCGGCCTTCTGAGGAACTTGTTGGCGACGCGAGGCTGGAGCCTGGGGGTCACCTTCGTCCAGAGCCAGGGATGCGGTCTGCTCCTCCAGGCTCAGTTTGGTTGAAAGAGGCAGCGCCAGCCAAGAAAGCTAATTTATTCTCCCTCCCTCTGGTTAATTGGCCTGGGCACATAACTCCAGTCCAAAAACGTTATCCGTTTAACGACTTCAGAGAGAGTGGTCCATCCACTTGAACGTGAAAGTAATGATAACGATCAGAAGTGGTGTGTCACGCTCTCCGCTCTGCCCTCCGACCCCTGACCCTGGCTCCTCCCCCCAATGCAAAGATGAGGCAGACAATATCAGAGTTAAAGGTTTGCTTAACATCCCATCTGAATACGTAGGATATTAGGAACCCTACGCAGTCTTTGTCTTGGGCATAATCACTTACTAGGTTGGAACTACCTTCCACGGTAACATCAGAGGAGTTTGTATCTCGGTACCATTTTAAGTATATATTTTTTTATATTTTTTCCGGCATACCATGTGACCTCATTTCACACTTTATTCTCAAACTGGCCAATTTCCCTCCCACAAAGAGATGTTTAATTATCACCTCTGCTTTATATATGGTCCTGCTGGTTCATGCTAAATGGGCCAATGACAGTTGGAGTCAGGGCCATTTCACAGGGTGATTAATTATGAAGTAAGGGAAGTCGCAGGAGCCGCGGCAAGGAGCGCCGCGCCACAGATGCATGCTGGGTCGGTGGGCTGGCAGCGGCTGGAAGTGAAGGTCACTTTCAGGAAGGAAGGAACGGTGAGACGAGGGAGGAGGAGGTGAAGTGGGGAGAGAAGTGTGAGTGAGAGCCACAGACAGAGCATTGTTTCTTCCTTTCTGCAAACTGACTTGAATTAAAATAGATGAATTAAAAACTAGAAAGAGGTTTCTACTATCTGTTTCTTACACCACCTGAGGCTGCCATATAAATAATGAATGAGACACGTCGTAATAGTGGCGTTGTGTAGGGCGTTTCCAAACTGCTAGTCTCCATTATTTGTCTATAATAAGGAGGAGGGGGGTTTCCAGGTTTGTTAACCAAAGAATTAATTTCCTTGGGAAACATCCCTTAATTGCAAGTCCGGTTGCACAAAACCAAAATATTTTCCATTTCCTCACAATCCGAAGTGGTTTCGAGCAAAAACCCATGATTGCCCCACCTTTATTGATATTCATTGACTTGCCAGTCATCGTTTAATAGAATTGTACTAAGGCTCGTGTAGCATGGTAATGCTCCAATTCCAGCCTCTCTCTCTCTCTCTCTCTCTCTCTCTCTCTCTCTCTCTCTCTCTCTCTCTCTCTCTCTCTCTCTCTCTCTCTCTCTCTCTCTCTCTCTCTCTCTCTCTCTCTCTCTCTCTCTCTCTCTCTCTCTCTCTCTCCATGAATGAATGATCTTCAAATGACACTCGGTGGCCTGTGATGTGGACGGAAGACCCGTGAACGGAACTTAAAGGAATGCCTTGTTACCGAAACCCAGAGCTAAATAGCATACGATCAGCTGCCTCTCATGTGTAAACCAATAGACTTGCTCGTTGTGCTACTGAACTAGTGAGCTACTGTTTTTGCATTTACAGTCCCCGGTTGTATCCGCAAAGACTGTTGGCTTGTGATCGAACATGCCAGCATGTCATAACGTGCAACATGTCCATAATAGTTACATTATTTTTTTTATTTGGTATGTGTAATTTATTTCACAAGGAGGCTTGTTCTTGTGGCTCCCGGGCACGTCTGCGTGTGTGTGTGTGTGTACGCGTGTGTGTGTGTGTGTGTCTTGGGAGGGGGGAAATTGCGAAACATAATAACAGCGCAACAGCATTCCCGTAATGCTGGCCAGGCCAGAGTGGCTTCTCAAACCATGCCCTTATATAGTGGGTGGGGAGTGTTTCCTTTCTTTTATTTTCCCTCTCTCTGTGGCAGGTTTGAAACGGGGCCGGATTCCCTGGAATGCCGGGGAGCTGCAGGGTTCTTGGCCTTGCCCGTGAGCACGGGCCGTGTCGCATAACAAGCCGCCCCGCACTCGCATATAAGCCGCTGGTGTGGGCATGTGTGTGTGTTTTATGAATATGCTATCAGCATCTCTACATTTCCCAGCTCAATTACTCATCCACTCACGGCTTCATCACCAGACGCCCAGAGTGGCTCTGTCTCTCTTTCCGCCTCGCCACTCTTGTTTCTTTTGTTTGTTGCTTTCCTGTATCTTGTTTTGCGCTCTCTCTCTCTCTCTCTCTCTCGCCCTCTCTCTCTCACCCACCCTCTCTCTCTCTCTCTCTCTCTCTCTCTCTCTCTCTCTCTCTACTGCACACATGAGAGAGCGGGAGAAAGCACTGTTCTTTGTGTTCTGGAGCCTGCCGTCCCCGTAGCCTTGCTGGTTATTAATCCTGGTGTTTTGAACCTGCCCTGAGGCTGGAAGCTGTCTCCTGAAATGCAGATCTGTGTGTGTGTGTGTGTGTGTTTGTGCGAGTGTGTGTGTGTGTGTGTGAGTTTGAGTGTGTGTGTGTGTGTGTGTGTGTGTGTGTGTGTATGTATGTCTGTGCACTCACATGTGATTGCATGTGCGTGTGTGTGTGTCTGTGTGCGTGCCCCCCAGCCTATCTCTCTTCTATTCACCGAGCCTTGTGAATGATGACATGCATAATTCCTCTCTGAGTCATCTAGGCAGCCCGAGAGCAACCCTGGTTTTGGATTTTCTTTGGCCTCTATAACTTTTTTACAGACAAAAAAATGGGAAGTGTGAGGACGATTTATGCATGTGTTGGCATTTCGTAAAATTCAGATGTGCACTTTCGTTTCTCCATTCTAAAGTAATCCCCAACCCCTGACACACGTACGCTCACACACACATCTACATTATCCGTCATGGGATTGATCACGCAGGTGATAGGCGGTTTTCCACTCACTATCGCTTCCCTATTCCCTTTACCTGAAGCGCCGTGGCAACGCTGACTACCCCCCCCCCCCCCCCCGCTCCAGATTCCATCAGTTGCCATCGGTTCCACATGTGGCTTCTCTCTGCCTTCTGAACCAGACGGCTTCTTCACCACACACACACACACACACACACACACACAGGGAGGGAACTGAGAACTCCAGCCTCAGCCACACACACTCAGAGAATGCCTAAATATTTACGAGGCCCCTCATGCGTTCCTACTGTAGGACCCGGTTTATTTGAAGTGTTTCAGTGGGTCGCAACAGTGGCTACGTCTACCCTCCGTCCTGTCTGGGCTCTGATCCCCACGTCATGAACCCCTCTGCGCCGCTTGGCTTTTTAATTACAGTCATTAACCGGAGTAGGTCTGCCACCAGGGTGGGAGAACCTTATTACAAACACTTTATTTTTCATTAATTTATTTATTTTGCCACCGAAGGCAGGCGCGCGTGCAGTACACGCCTTGGCAGATGTAGAGAGTGTTTGCGGTGCACGGGTTGCCAAACCCCTGAGTTGGAAACCCTCACCAGGAGATTTCTGCCCCATTTCTGTCCACATCCCCTCTCAATTGAATGTGGGGGGAAGAAGTGTGCACCGTTCAATTGGCATGTTAAAGCCGGCTAAAACGTTTGCAGGGTTGTTGTTTTTTCCTTCCGAGTGATGCCACGTTGAAAAAAGACCACCTATATCTCTGCTAGTTCTGTAAATACCGTAATGATATCACCAGGAGAATTCCCATCATTATGTGTGCGTTTAAAACAAAATATATAAAGGAATGTTACTTTTCCCCATTACCATTACCTTGTATCATGCCGTCTGGAATGTCGTCATGGGTTCCTCCCATAATTAATGTTTAATTAGTCAGGAGCTGGAGCCGGCCTCCTCTCTGCATACTCAAGTCTGGCTCCCTGTGGATCCCCACCGCGTCTTTCCACCTTCCGACTTGAAAACAAACCATTCTCCCCAAAGATCCGATGTGCTTGGGCAGCACATCTGTTCGCCACATAAGTTATAAACAAAACAACTCATAATCACCAAAGCCTTGGAGATTATCAACTAGTAGTTTGCCTTCCACATAATAAACTGGCCGAGCGTTTCCAGAGAGCAAAAGCTGATAAGAAGGATTAGATTCCGCTGATCCACACAAGCTTTGACCCTTCTTGAACTGCAGCATCCAGATTGAGGGACTTTGTTTGTTTCAGGATGCTATGTATTTATTAAATATTTTTCTTGACATATTGCAGCTGCTGTAGGTACAATTAGGGTTTTATGGCTGTCATTTGCAACAAATACACTCAAATAATAGCGCTTAAATCCTAACTACAGCGCCTTTTTAATTATGTTAATATGATCCGATTGACCTTTTATAGACTGATGAGTGGGCTTCTCTCTTCCAAATCGCCCCTATCCCCACCCTGCCTCTTTAATATTTAGAGCAGCGATTGTCATTCACAAAAAAAGTTCACTTTTTAATAAAGAAAGATGACGTGCAAAGCATTGTGATATTTCATTTTATTAGATTCTCTAGCATCCCCTGGGTACCTTTTATTATTTGGCCATCGATGATATGAAATAGTTATTTATAGTCAGCCAGCGCATGGGCCAGGAAGCTGTGTCTTATCGTTGGAGGAGAAGGAGCTACTTGACTAGCTGGTATCGGTGTTGCTGCGTCTCCTTATATAGCCCCCGCCAAAGAACAGCGTGACCTGGCTCCACTCACACTGATTTCTGTTGAAGTAGGTTAAGCCCTGGAAAAAGTGATGCAGTGGCATCACAACAGAATAGTATATTCTGTGTGTCTCTTCGTTTCTTTTAATGTGTGTGTGTGAGAGAGAGAGTGTGAGCGAGAGAAAGTGCTGAAAGCATTGAAGTGGGCTGCACCATTCCAGGGGCCGACGGTTGGAGTACAGGCCTGCCTTTGTCTTGCTAGCCGCTAACCCAAACGTTTTTTGGCCATCTCTTTAGTGGCGGAAAGCTAAGCTAAGCTAGAACCCATATTTCAGCCTCTATATTGGCTGCCGAGGCCGACTGCCCGCATAACCCGAGCAAATAGAAATCCCATTTCCTCCCTTTCCACCCGTGGCATTAAGAGTCAAGATCGGGCTGTCGCCTGATTGCTAATGAAATAGCCACCCAGCAGGTGAGCAGTTAAAGCCTTTCCGAGGCCCAGCGAGGGCGAGTCCTGTCTTCGCTGTGCATCAGGCCTGCCAGGCTCTGATCGATTCACTGTTTGCTCGGTCTTGTCTAAGTGCAAGCTCACACTCCCCCACTCCTCCCTCTCCCCCTCAAAGAAAATAATCCAGAGTTCGACCAACGCTGACGTCTCTCACTCCTACTCGTCCTCCAGGCTTTTGTGCACATGTCACACACAGGCACGCACGCATGCACGCACACACACACACACACACACACACACACACACACACACACACACACACACAGAAACACTAACCGACATACATTCAGTCTTTTCTGTCTTGTGGGAACTGGCGAGGCGAAGAACCATGAATTCATCATAACGCCGTCTGTCCACTGATCAATAATTCAATTCTGTCTGTGCGCAAGCATGTCTGGAACCAATCTCACCTGCGCCCACCCCCCTCCCCCTCCTACCAGGCGGGGGTGTTGTTGTTGTGTTACTGAGTGTGCGCGCGTGGGTCAGGTCGTGTGGTGCTGCTGTGTTCGTGTTGCACATCTGTTTGTTGATTGCAAATTGTCAATTGAGAATGTTCTGAGGTGTCTGTAGTACCAGATTCATGTAAATACGGGTGTGTGTGTGTGTGTGTGTGTGTGTGTGTGTGTGTGTGTGTGTGTGTGTGTGTGTGTGTGTGTGTGTGTGTGTGTGTGTGTGTGTGTGTGTGTGTGTGTGTGTAGACACCTGTAACAGTTGGAGATTAGTTGTTGTTATGTCTATTGTGGGTAATGGACAAATCCCCACCCACACACTGCTGTGTTTGTGTATGGTAGATTGGTGTGTACTGGGCACGCATGTGTGGTTGTGGTTGGTGTGTGTGTGTGTGTGTATGTGTGTGTGTGCCCATGGAGTTAAAGGTAAGTGTGTGGTTGTGTGTGTGTGTGTGTGTGCACATATGGTTGAAGGTGAGTGTGTGTGTGTGTGTGTGTGTGTGTGTGTATGTGTGTGTGTGTGTGTGTGTGTGTGTGTGTGCGTGCACGCACACGTGGTTGAAGGTGAGTGTGTGATTGTGTGTGTGTGTGTGTGTGTGTGTGTATGTGTGTGTGTGTGTGTGTGCATGTGAGCACATCAGCAGATGAAGCCTCTGATTAGTGCAGCTCCGGCGGGCCGGGCGGCCTCTGAGCCGGGTGGGGCCGGGGTCTCCTCGCCTCCGGTTCTCTCTCATCCCGTTCCAGCCCACACCTGGAGAGGGCACTGTGGTCGACCTCTCCCCCCGCCCCCCCCGCCCCCCCCCCCCTCCCAGCACCCCCACCCCCCACTGCCGCCCTGCCTCACCTCCCCTCCCCTTCCCATCCCTCCCCTCACTCATCACAGCAGGCCCCAGCACCACATAGGCAAGGTAGGCAGAAGGACATGGGTCTGGAGTAATTGAATTCATCAAAGATAAACCCCAGACATGTACATCCTCTGTTGACCCCCCCCCCCCCCCCCGTCGCTGCTCTCAACTTCGTCAGACACACGACAGGACTCCTGTATTTATTTACTGCTTTCTTCTCAAAATCCCTTCTAGAAGGTTTGCAGGAGTAGACCACATGCAGCGTTCCTCCCTCCCAGAGTCCAGCCAACACAATATGACAAAGAAGACAAAAACAAAACAAGGAAAGTCGTTTTTTTTCCTCAATGCACGTTGGCGAGACGTTTATGACTTACTCTAGAAGATACCGCCGGCTCCTGTCAAACCCACCGGCCGGGAGCTGGAGTCTGATAACGAGGGCAGGATGTTTTTTTTTTTTCCTCTTTTCCACTTTTTGTTGACGGCCGAGATGGAATGAGACGAAACACTTGTTCTTACTGTTGATGGTAGTCTGACTTGGCCTTGACAAGGTTTGTTTTTCTCTTCCACTTCCCCTCTCGCTCCCTCTTTTTTTTTTCTCCCTCCCATCTCTCCTTTTGTCGCTCTCTCTCTCTCTCTCTCTCTCTCTCTCTCTCTCTCTCTCTCTCTCTCTCTCTCTCTCTCTCTCTCTCTCTCTCCCTCTCTCTGGCATGGGGTTTAATCCACTTCCAGTAAACCTCTACAATGGTAAACGCGTTTTGTTTCGTTTATGTGTTTGTCTCTCACGCTCTCACTGATAACCACAGGATCTTAAGGTAAAGGCTCTGACACACACACACACACACACACACACACACACACACACACACACACACACACACACACACACACACACACACACACACACACACACACACACACACACACACACACACACACACACACACACACACACACACTCGCGCACACACACACACACACACACACACACACACACACACACACACACACACACACTCGCGCACACACACACACTCCCTCCTCTTCTTCAACCGCCTTCCCTCCCCCTCTTTCCCTCCCCAGCGCCCCACCACCACGATCCTCCTCCCTCTCTCTGTGAGTCTGAAGTGTATCGTGTGTAATCAGTAGATGGGGAGAGCCTAGCACTTTTATTTAGTTCCTGGTGGAGCAGGGAGAGGAGCATCGATGATGAATGGAGGGGGCTGGCGAGGTTTCTCCTGACTGTCACTTCCATTAAGCGCGCTGGCCTTAGCCACCACCATCAGCGCCTTTACGACCGGCACTCTCTGAGTCTTCCTTTCGTCACCTCCCCAATCCCCCCCCCCCTCCCACCCTCCCACATTCTGTCGGCGACAGACACAGGCTTGTCGTCATCTCCTTCGGTTCTCTAGTAAATGATCCTCTGACTTGAGGATCAACCCGGCAGTTTATTTTACTATGAATTCCATCGTTGCCGTCTCCTGTGGGGTTTGGGTTGATTTGATGTCGGTTAACTGTAGACATTTGGAGATGTTTCTGTGGACGTCCATCATCGCCTCTCTCTCTGGCTCTCGCTGCACCAATACCTCTGGAGTACAATCAATTAAGGAATGCTTGACATTTATGGAGGGAAACACTAAAGAAGTCCTCGGGTTTGGGCCTTTGGGGTCCGTCTCTCTCCCATTGTGTTGTTTGTGTCTTGTTTTGTTAATATGTCGCTGAGCATTGTGTGCTCCCTCAGTGGCCGCACAGTGCCAACACTGGAAGTTTCTGGAAGGAATTTAGTTCCTAAGTGTCTTTTTATCCAGCTCTAACAGGGGCCTCGCCTTGTCAGAGTCTGTTTAGCAGAATAATCAGGGCGTTAATTAACAAAATTCAGAATATCAATTATAGCTTTCCTTTATCTCGCAGTCGTGTCGTGCTGATAAAAAATAACCCAACCCAACCCCAAAAACAATCATGGCTGATTGAGGGTTATTATTGTTTCATGCTGGGTATAATTATTACTTATTCGCTGACTTGGCTCACTTATTTATTTATATTAAGCTTTTCCTTCTTATTTTTGGATAATTAATATTAAAACGTTTCTCGAGACATGGGCCCAACCCCTGCTCTTGTGTGTGTGTGTGTGTGTGTGTGTGTGTGTGTGTGTGTGTGTGTGTGTGTGTGTGTGTGTGTGTGTGTGTGTGTGTGTGTGTGCACGGTGTGTGTGTGTGCACGGTGTGTGTGTGTGCACAGTGTGTGTGTGTGTGTGCGTGTGTGCAGTGTAGACAGAGCTTGCTGAGAGGCAGAGAGCTGCAGGGATTCACTGGCTAGTGTTCTCTAGCTCTCCTCCTTGTCCAGACACGCTCTCTTCGCTCAAGAATGACAAACATCTCCTCTGCCCTGGCTGGCTCACACCCCGACAAATACCGGGAGATTTCCTATAGCGCCCAATATCCCTCTCATGGCACACACACACACACACACACACACACTCTCTCACATACAGTCGTACTCACGCACGCACACTTCATCAAACACCCTTTTATAGAAATTCACACTCCATGCCTGTGTCTTTCTGCCTTTTTACTTGTTGGTTCTCACCTTTTTCAGAACACACTTTGTACACAAACTGGTTCTCTATCAATCCATCTCTCTTAAAAGACACACTGCATGACTGTAGTTCTGATGTGCTGACATTTACAATGCCCTGTCAGTTTATCTGTGTGTGTGTGTGTGTGTGTGTGTGTGTTTGTGTGTGTGTGTGTTAGGGGTGTAATGATACACAAAAGTCACGATTCGGTACGTACCTCGGTTTTTAAGTCACGGTTCGGTACGTTTTTCGGTACAGCAGTTTTTATTATTTTATTTGTATTAAACAATTTGATTTTGATTTGATTTATTAAATTGTATCAAACAAATGCCTTACACAAATGAAAAGACATCAAATACAATTGAGGATAAAAACACAACAAAGTCCAGGACTTATTTCCATCGTGGTCCTCAACACAAATCATCAGGTCAAGACAAGGCACTCACAGAGTGTGTGATAATCAATAAAACTGAATTAAAAAAAATATTAATTCCGGTACGTACCAAAATGAAACGTATACGAGAAGGAAAAACGAATACGCGTATCGTTACACCCCTAGTGTGTGTGTTGTCTGTAATGGTGACCCAGCATCCCCTGGCCTGTATGTTAACACCAAGTCATGGCACTTTGTGACTCATGTTGAGCGACGCCTGATTTTGGATTCATACCTAAAATTGCTCACAGTTGGATTCTGTCAACAAACGTGGCACAGTTTGCAGTGCTTGTGCTGGTCAAACTGTCCAAAGTGTGTTTGTGTGTGTGTGTGTGTGGCAGCGGAATCAATTATAGCAGGGTGCTGTGTACTCAGTATGCGTGGCGCGGTGCTGGGTGTGATGGGTTTTTGATGGGACCGAGCCCCAGTCACAGATGTAAAGCGGTGTTAATCGAAGCATCATGGAGGGGCTAACGGCAGCGCAGCCATCCCTACGACTGGCTGTGGAGATCACGCACCTGTAATGGCAGAGATGATGGGATGGACTTGGTCTTCCTGGATAACATTTATTTAAGTCTAGGGCTACCATGCGTTTTTTTAGTGAAGGGCATTTGCTATGTACTTCAAAATGAAACCATATTGTGACGCAGACATTCTTTTTATTATATTTTCCTAATAAAAGCCGGTCTTGGTCTTTTTGATGGATGTTCGTCTTCAAACCTTGTTGCCTTTTTCAGCCTAAATTCTGTTTTAACAGTGTCTAAATTCACTCAACTCCTACTTTTCACACTCTTCATGTTATAATGCATACCACCTACCTCAAAGAGTGTCAATGTGCTGTACTTAATATGCATAGTAAAAAAATCAACTATCATCTTTCTTGACATTTCTTATTATGCTGTCATGTTTTCTATTAAAGTACCGGATTAACCTGAACAAGTACACATAATGTAATGTCCACTCAAACAACCCCGGACATGTCCTCCTTCAGAGTGATGTAAAGATGCTAGGTGTTGCCCTTTCTCTTCAGTTGTGTATTCCAATACACAAAATAATAATAAAACAGATTGAATATGTCGTAACCGAATGTAGGTTAGGTTCAACTGAATGTAGGTTAGGGCTGTGGGAACGGTACAGAAGATTTGATTGAAACATTGATTTGGTATGAAGCTCCACATCAATACTGAGTTTAAGTGCTACGACGCTGCATTTACGGGGTTTGTTGCATAATGTGACGCCGTTTTAACAATTATCTAAACATCTACTGATGTCGTTTCAGATAAAAACATCTGTAAATACAGAGAGGGATGAATAGAGGAGGAAACCAGGGCGACTGCCTCTCAAAAAGAGCTGTAGTGGCAGGTGCTATAGCCTGCTACTATCTATAGCGTTAGCTGCTACAGCCTGGTACTATCTATAGTGGTACTACGGCCATTAAGTAGACTACTATAGCCTGCTACTATCTATAGTGTTAGCGGCTACAGCCTGTTACTATCTATAGTGGTACTACGGCCATTAAGTAGACTACTATAGCCTGCTACTATCTATAGTGTTAGCGGCTACAGCCTGTTACTATCTATAGTGGTAGTGTATAGATAGTCTATAGTAGGGGTGTAACGATACTCATTCGTACTGACATTTTTCGGTACGGGTCTAATGGTTCGATGCACGTTTCATTTAATTTCATACGTACCGAAATGAAAAACATTTTTATTGATTATCACACACTCTGTGACTGTCTTGTCTTGTCCTGATGTTTTGTGATGACCACAATGGAAATAAGTCCTGGACTTTATTGTGTTTTTATCCTCAATTGTATTTGATGTCTTTTCATTTGTGTAAGGCATTTGTTTGATACAATTTAATAAATCAAATCAAAATCAAATCAAATCAAAAAAAATTGTTTAATAAAAAAAACAAAAAACTGCTGTACCGAAAAACATACCGAACCGTGACTTAAAAACCGAGGTACGTACCGAATCATGACTTTAGTGTATCGTTACACCCCTAATCTATGGTGTTAGCTGCTATAGCCTGCTCCTGTCGATAGTGGTAGGTCCTGCTATTAAACTATCAGAGCACATCAGAGCAGGTGTTTCAACTAGTCCGAAGAAACTGACCCATCATGCTAGGCAACATGCAGAATGACTTGTTATTTTCAAACTTTTCCTATGGATTACAGAAACCTTGAAGCTGTGGTACAAATAAGCATATGTTATTGTTGAAGGTAGTGTGCCGAAACCATTTAAGAGCCCTGCTTCTTTATTCATGCACAAGCATTAGTCTTGAGTAATGGAGGCATTCCTTCCTGTCCTCCCATAGGATCTGTGTGTGTGTGTGTGTGTGCGTGCGTGCGTGTGTGTGTGTGTGTATGTGCCCGGGTGTGTGTGTGTGTGCCTGTGTGGCTACAGACTTGTGTGCATTAAATGATATAACTTTGCCATTAAGTAGATATTTATTCTTACCCTCCTGGCTTTTCCTGATAACTGGCGTTGAGTGAACTGTGCATTTGTACTTTATTATTAAGTGTGCTGTCATCGCTCCTGCCTCTCTGGAAGCTTCCGGAAATACAGGATCCAAGCCCTCGCAGAGGCATTCCTCAAGTGGAGGGGGAGAGGAATAATTCTTTCGATGTTTTCGATTGTCTGACTCTGATCATTTTTCTCCTAATCGCACAGAAAAACAACCTGTGACGAATGTGCATGGGAAGTTTGTTTGATATTAGTTTGATATTTATGTCTTCAGGGCGAGTCCTCTTGAACGGGTCCTCCTGAAGATAAATGGGACATGAATGTTAATGTAATCTGGGGATCGTTTGGGGCGCACAGCAGAGAGTGATTGGTTGTGTGGTGGTTCCCTCACAGGAAAACTTTGACACAGGAGTTCGTTAGTATAAGCCCAACACCCTTTCAAGTTTCAAGCAAATTTAATGACGTCCAAAATACATTAACACGTACTTGCACAGCATATCCAAGTGCGTCCAGTGTTGCCACGGTCAGCAGCACCGAAATAACTGGGAAAAGGCCAGCTTGCTATTTATATAAATGTACAGCTCAGTCGACCATCACGGAGCTAATTTGTATGACTGCTGGCCAGCATACCCCCCCGCCACAACCCCCCGCCCTGTCCTCCATGTTTGTTCTACCTGGACACGGGCTTGTTATCTGAAGGCCTTGAATGAAACAGCTGCCTGCTCTACCCCCCCCCCCCCCCCCCCCCCCCCGCCTCCGCGCTACGCCCCCCAGTCCCGTCCTCCTACGCCTTTTGAGAATGTCATGTTCAGCCCGTGGTGTCAGACACACTGCCCACTAATGGGCTCTTGGCGCCAGTCCAAACGTATCCCGTATTCTCAACCTCAACCTCCCCAGTGCCCACCCCCCCGCTCTGTCTTAACGCTAGACTCACCTGGATAATTCCAGACAGCACGTGGCTGCTGCTGGAAGAGCTTTACCCCACCCTTTCTCCGTGGCACATGGAGGAAAGATTAGGGCCCTCCCAGCGGACGCTCTAGCAGAGCTCGGCGAGCACCTGTCGCCGCCGCCGCCGCCGCCGCCATCCACGCCGTCCGCCGCTGCCGCTAACATTTACTTGGAGTCGTCCTTTGTCCTGCAGAAATGCCATTTCCTTCTTTTTTTCTGTACAATCCAGGAAATGTCTTTTTTTTTTCAATTGTTCTCCGCCATAGCCTTGACTCTGGGTGAGGCTGATGAATCTCAAGTACAGCGGCAGTCTCGCCGCGGTTAATGTTTACCATTCCAGACACACAGCGCGTGCTCTTCAGTTCATATCTGGAGCTCACTTCACTATCAGGGCTATTTTTTTTTGGAATATAGAAACTTTAATCCATCTTCCTGCGCCGGTCCAACATGGTGTGCTTTGGGCCTCAGAGATTAGATAGCCTTCCTTTCACACTGTCTTTTCATTGCACTGTGTAGCACTAACGGCTTCCAGCTAGCCTTCCTGCATGCTGCCTTGCCACAGCTCCATGTGGCCGCTAAGGGCTATTAGCTTGCCGTCCTTCAAGCAGTTTTGCCCCAGCATCATGGCATCTGGCTTTCCAGCGCATTGGCTTTATCTCTTGTCGTTCCCGTCTCTCTCTGTCTGTGGCCGTCCCGAGTCAGGGCCCCACCAACCTCTTTGCCCCTCCCTGCCTCTGTCTGTTTGGCTGTAATGCAGTTTAAGCCTTTTGTCGAAAAGGGCATTAGCCTATATATGCGGGCAGCAGTGCTTTGTCATCCTGACCTGCATGGCTGCTCCAGATGGGTGATAAGTCAGGAGTGTGTGTGTGTGTGTGTGTGTGCGCGTGCGTGTGCGCATTCACATGTTTACCAACTAATGGCCTAGTATCATCCTCCAAATAGCACCGTCCCCACCGCATCCTCACCGGCACTAAGTTAATCTGACATTAGCTAACTGGGCTTCCATCAGCGTGTCAGAATTGGGCTGCATCAACCATGGAAGAGAGAGAGAAAGGGAAGAGAGGATACTAACCAAAACAAAAGCCCCAGCTGGTCGCTGGTGAAGTAGAAGGATAAGAAATTTGGGAAGAGAGGCAGGAAAGTCTGGAGAAGGAGGAGGCCGAGATGGAGCACATCCACACTCCTCCATTGTCCAGCTGCAGCCCCACACCGTCTCTCTCTCCCGGCTCCACGGAACAAAAGCATTAAGATTAATTGGTTGTCGGTTGGCCGGTGACGCAGCTCATCGCCCCCAGCACCGGAGGACGGCTGCGTCGGAATACAGAGCGCCGGTCATACCCGTGGGCTGCCAGTCGCCCGGACGCCACAGGGAACACCTTTAGTCCTCTCTGGCCCCTGGCACTGGAAACAGTCCGGAGATAATTCCTCCTCTTCCGGAAGCCAGGCTGCTTTATTCAGTTTTTCCCGCCGCTGCTGTGCAGGTAGCGTACGTGATACGTGAGCTGGTTAGAAGGGCTCCCTTTGTCAGGGCAGCGATTGGCACGCTGGACATAGTTAGCGGGTGATTTGCGCGTGTGTGTGTGTGTGTGTGCGTGTGCGTGTGCGTACGGCGCTGTTTGTATTTACACGTGTATGAGGGGCACATCTGTCGTAGCTTTAATTAGTTTTGCCTGGCGCGGGGACGGCCGCTCTCTCTCTCTCTCTCTCTCTCTCTGCTGTTTAATAGCCGCCTTGACAACAGGCATTTATCAAGGTCTCCCGCCCGCCAGGAGGATCGGACTCTCATTTGGCCCGGTCGACTTTTAATGTGATTATGTTATTTTCAAGTGAGGCATTTTATTTTTTTGGTAGCAGAGCCCTGATCCGAGCTGCCGTCGGGGGGCCCCGTGCATACTGAGGCGTGCAGAAACACGAACGGCAGCCTCCACGTCAAAATCTTTCCCCGGCACGTTTTCACGCCTCAGCCTTTCGTTTTTTCCCTCTCCTCACGTGTACCTTGGTGTCTGGATGCCACGTGCCTGACCCAGAAACTCCCTGAATCAACCCACATCCCCCCCATTCATAGCCCCTCATCCACCAAAGGAGCTCTGGTTCTTGAACCGGTTCCGTTCTGGGTCCTCTGAGCCTTGGTGCTGTATAGCGAACCAGCCCACGTTTCCACCACGTTTCGAGTGGAACCATTACAATCAAGGCTGCCTCGTCCACCGAGGGCCTTGCTCAAAGCACACCAGCAGAAGAACAGTAGAAGCATGCTCTTTTTTTTTCCCCAATCCTCTTTATCCATACCTGTAGAATATGACACGCCCACTGATGTGGTCATGGTTCCCTCCTCAAGGAAAACCTTCCCCTGTTTGGTTCCAGCTGGGACCCAGCTTTTGGGTTTCTGAACCAATTAAATTTGGGTCACAATCCGCCGAACGGTTCAGAATTTGCAGCACGAACCGGAACGGAACTCGTTCCACGTTGGCGGGCAACGGAGCATCAGTGGAGGGGTTCTGGGCACTCGCTTAGCTCGCCGGGCCCCATCCCTTCTCTCTCTGGTGTCTGGAACGCTTTCCCCCTTCAACAAATCCCCCTTCCCTCTCCACACACTCCCCCTTTCCCTGACAGCAGCGGTGTGCAATCAGGGTTTTCGCTGATGAGCCAATAGGAAGTGACAGGCAACCGTCTCTGCCCGCTTCTCCCCTCGCTCTCTGTGTTTCACTCTCTTTCCCTCGCTCTCTTTCGCCTTCTCGCTCTTTTGCCTTCGCGCTCTCTCTCTCTCTCTCTCTCTCTCGCTCTCTCTCTCTCTCTCTCTCTCTCTCTCTCTCTCTCTCTCTCTCTCTCTCTCTCTCTCCTGGCCATCCTCTCACATCTGTGGATGTTACCTGACGAGACTCATTTGTCAAGTACCCCCCCCACCCGCCGCCCCGCCCCTCCCCCCCTCGAATCCTCTTGCCTCACCCCCACACCTTGTCGCTTTGCCTCCTGTTTTTTCAGCAGTGCCAGCACAACTGAAGCAAGTTGTGTGTGTGTGTGTGTGTGTGTGTGCGTGCATGCGTGGCACACTATGGAGGAGCTAGGCTGTGCCAGGTGTGGCTCTTCTCACTGCCTGAGGAATAGCTGTCAACCTCTGTCTCTCAGCTTTCATCTCCTCGCACTCAAACCACCGGGCGTCCTCCTGCAGCGGCCTGCGTATCGCTGTCACGCCATGTTCCCCGCATTGCCCCATCCTCTCTACTTGACATTCTTCCATCGTTTTTGCGTGGAATAGATCCCCCGTTTTGGGGGGGGGGGGGGGCGACAGAGAGATTACAGGGCAAACGAGACCCTTGTTTGACACACACGAAAGAAAATGAATCTTGAGTCTAACTTGGCAGTGATTTGCTTTTGATTCTTCCGTTTTTAAAAAGGCCCCCGAAATGTAAGTGTGTGTGCGACGGGTTCTGAGGAGCGACCGTGAGCGGCGAGCGTTTTCTCCACCTGGAGCCTTCCCACGGTCGCAGCTGTCTGTCCCAGCTGTCGTCCTTAACCCTGTCTGCTCCACGTCGGCACAATGCTTCTCTGGTTCGTCTCCTCTTCCCGAGTGGCTGCAAGGTCACGCTCACCATTACGGAGCACTCGGCGGGGATGTGTTTCACGGCCAGGCACCGGCGCACAACGATGTGCACAACGTACTGTAGGTGGGGGGGGGGGGTGCCAGCTGCAGCAAGAGTGCGATCCAACTGCTAAGCTCATTGTGCCGGCTTAGTGAAGTCAAACTGCCTTATTTTTCAGCCTGTAACCAGACGTTCTCCCGCTTCCCCCACCGTACCCCGCCACCACCCTGCAAGCCCAGCACAACCCACCCAACCCTACTAACTCCTGATTTCATTTTTCTCATTGGCATAACATTCGTTGTTATTTTCTCCCCCTCTCCCTGCGCTGGTCTATCTCCTCCCCGTTGGGGGGGGGCTTACAGGAGGAGATTGGGTAGATGTTTTCACTGCATTCAACATTCGAGAGACGGGTCAGGGCTGCTTGGACGGCCGGGCTTCCAGCCATCATCCCATTTGTGTGTGTCTCATTGTCGCCCCCCCCCCGTCCCCCCGTCCCCCCCCCGTCCCTCCACCCGCCCCCACCTCTTTTGTTTTCCTCGTGCTCCTGCTCTGTATCTGCTCGCCGATTGATAAGCCCCAATCCCCGACAATGCTTGGCACACGGCGCTCCAGATCGCTGGCGACGGCACTGCTGCATTGTGCTGGTCCCGTGCACAAACGCGCACGCCCCCCCCCCCCCCCCCCCCCCCCTCCCCCCCCCCCCTCCCCTTCCACACTTCCATCCTCCCCCTTCGTTTTCTGCGTATGGGTGGGGGGGGAGGGCGGGCTGAGGCTCGAGCCATTGTTTATCCACCTTTTTCCGTTTTCCAGATGGCGCTCGCCGTAAAGAGCCCACTCCTTGACGCGATTGGCCTCCTGTCTCCCGCTTCCCTCTCCGCTCTCTCTCCTCCTGTCCGTCTGTCGCTCCGCCGTCCTGGCCCTCGCCTCCCCTCCCGTGGCTCGCCGTGGGTCTGCGGGCCCGTGTTCAGGCCCACGCCGCATGCCGCGCCAGGCAGAGGAACCAGGACAGAGATCCAGACAGGAAGGAAGGAGGGCGGGCTGTGCAATTAATCTAATTTTGAATGTGATTTCGATTTTTGGGTTGAACAATCTCCAAACTAATATAATCGAGTTGAAACATTTTTTTTTTCATTTGATTATTTTCAGTTGGATCCAGCTGGATACATATTTGTACATTATTTTCTATTTGGAAAAAAAATAAATGGGAAATTCTCAAAGTTCTCATTTAAAAAGTGTTTCCTCGGAGCGAAACACTGAACAAATGCATCGTGTCTTCAAACTCAAAAATAATCGTTTGACCATTCACAATTTCAGTATTGACCAAAATAATCGTGATTATAATTTATCCCACAATCGAGCAGCCGTCAGTGGGCTGTCAGGCCGATGAGCGGGCAGACTGGAGCTGGACAGGGAGCTGCAACACTCCTGATGCACTCGTGCCGTTGTTTTCGTAGCCTCTTTTGTCTCGCACCGTTCTCTCTCGACGTCAGTGAGTCAGAGCAAGCTAGCGCTTCAGGGGCTAACGCGGTGGCGGCGGTGGCGGCGGCAAGCCAAGCCAAGCGCAACCAGAAGCTCCGCGTACCGCCGGACGGACGGGATTGATAGACAATCAATTCCGGCAGACGATAATCACGGCGTGTCGGGCCCTCCAACCGATCCAGGCTCTTATCTGTGTCGGCCCACCGCGCGCTACCAAACAAGCCACAGGGACACACATTCCTCTCTACTGGTGCCCGGCCCTGAGGTGGAAAATGTGTTGGCGTGTCTGCCATCGCTGCTGCTGCCGCTGCTGCTGCCGCTGCTGCTGCTTCCTTCTTCTTTTCCTCCATGCTCACTTGATCAATTCCGGCGGGATACTTATGTTAAACTTCACTTCACTCAGGGTTGTTTAGGAGATCCATGCACTTGAGGGCAGGGGGATTATGCAGCATCTTTATTTTTGGGGGGGTGGTTTTAATTTTCCCCACGAATGTTTGTATGGATGGATTATCCGATCTGGAGTGTAGAACTATGAGAAAACTTTGCTCGTCGCTGTCTCGCCGTCTCTGAATAATCAACACTAACATCAAAGGTAATACTGCCCCCCCGGTTAGTCCGAACTTGTGTCTCGCCAGTAGTGTTCTCTTTTATCGGTCTCTTCATCATTACCTCTGTCTCTCTGTCTCTGTCTCTCTCTCTCTCTCTGCCTCCCTCAAACTCTCTCTCCCTCCCTCAAACTCTCTCTCTCTCTCTCTCTCGCTCTCGCTCTCCCCCTCATATTTTTGTGCCTCTGCAGATCATGTGACCAGTGAAGGACCATTTTCTGACATGAGTGAGATGCACTAATTATGCCGTAATGGCTCCAGCCGTGCAAGAGAGCGGGCCGGTTCGGGGGGCTAGCTGCCTCTTCCCTCCACAGGCTGATTAGGTGGTGTACTTAACGTGGCTCAGATAAAAACGGCTGGTGGTTAGTGCATCAGGAAAGACAGCCCGCCTGTCAAAATAGCCCTCTCCTACAGGCTGAAAGCCATAGAGAGGGAGAGGGGAAAGAGTGCATATATATTGTGGAGGGCCAATTTCACTGAGAGGATAGAAGCATGGTAGGGTAATTATTATGAGGTATGGCCGCCTGCATTGATAATAACTTTGGTGTCAGTGGACACAAACACCCAGCCCGCTGTTAGTCTGTATGCTGACTTAAAAGGGTTTTTAAATGGCTGTTGTTGTCAATCATATGGATCCATATGGATATTCATATGCCTCCTTAACGAGCACACAAGAAATGACAATTTGTTGTGTGCACTTGTGTGCGTGTGTGTGTGTGTGTGCGTGTGTGCGTGTGTGTCTGTGTGTGTGAGTGCATGTGAGCATGTGTGCCTGTGTGTCTGCGTGTGTGTGTGTATGTGCGGCTGTGTGTGTGCACATGCATGTGTGTGTGTGTGTGTGCCTGTGTGTGCGTGTGTGTATGTGTGTGTGTGGTCCCACGTGGCCCTCGCGTCAGCCTATGCTTCGGTTCCCTAAGCCCCACCCTTCAGATGCCGAGCGGCGTTTGTGTGTGTCGCAGCGAGACGGAAGGTACCAGAAAGGCCTGGTTCTGCTCCACCACAAGCAATCACCAGAACAAACAAGTGGACCAAACACTCTGGACAAACCCCCCCCCCCCACCCTTCCCCACCACCACCCTTCCCCACCACCACCACCACCACCATAGCCTCCAGGCGTCTCTCCCCACAGTGAGAGGTCGCCATAAAAAAAGAACACAGAAGCTTCCCCAGCACAGCTCTCCCTGCAGGAGGGTCACACACACATGCTCCCAGATAAACAAACACACCTGGCTCTCCCGGCCGTACACTCAGCAGCGAATGGCGCAAACAACACAATCATTGTTTGGTGTTCGGGCAGATCGGCGGCGAGGCAAAAGGGATTGACCAGAGGTCAGGTAGAGAAAAAAAAAAAAACGAAACCCGCTCACCCGTCAGTCCCGAGATGAGCGGCGTGTCAGAATGCCGAGCTGCACGGCTGAACTCCCGATGCCTGCAGGAAGTGTGTTTACACCTGAGACACGCGTCAGTCACGCATTTAAAACGCACGTCATACACATTACCGCACCACACACACACACACACGCACACACACACCCGCGCCGACACAGGATGTTGTCTTTGCGTGCACGCACTTATGTGTGAGCCCCGGTGTGAGCTCATACACGTGTTTGACTGCCGCTGTTGTTGACGCGAGGAAATTCGACGCACAACACTCTTCATAACATAAAAGGAGCATAAATGAGCATTGAAACCCCGCCCCTTTTCTTTTCACAAACACACACACACGCACGCGCGCGCGTGCGCACACACACGCACATAGACGCAAAACCTCTTCTTCCGGAGCAATCAGTGTAGGGAATTTCCCCTGTGGTGTACCGTGTGTGTGTGTATCGTCCCTCTAAGCATTATGATTGCCCCCTCCCCCCCCCCCTGGAAAAAAATCAAGAAGGGGGGGGTGGGTGCGCAGAGTCCATTTGAGTTGTCAGTGGGCCCCATAAAGTCGCCACCAATTGCTCCCAGTTGGGCCCTCGTCAGTCGCAGCGGAGCATCTCCGCACGGGGGCCCCTGCGAGGGAAGTGACAATCGCTCTCTTTCCAAGGGACGGGGCAGACGGGAGGCACTTTGCTTCAAACAAAATGGCCACCGCCTAAGCAACAGGAGGCAATCGACGATGGAACGATGTGAAGAGCCGCAGCAGCGGGGCGGCGGCTGCCTAGCAGAGCCTTGTTGGGGCTACAGCCGCCTGCCGCAATCTGTCGCTGTGGTTCTCACTTTTGGTTTTTGTCAGCAGGCGTCCCGGGTTTGTTAAAAAAAAAAAAAAATGTTTATTTTTTTTAGGACACTTCCCTGACAGCAATGTATTTGATTTATTGGGGTTGATCGCGGGAAGACACACTGGGAGATTTTACCAAGCGCCTTCAGAGAGACAATGGGGTGTACATCATACTTATTGGGAAAATTCAAACATCAAGGGCAGTAGATAGATAGAGTAGATAGAAAGATAGATAGGAACTTTATTAATCGTGCGGGAAGGTTCCCTCAGGAAATTAAACGACAACAAAGGAAACAAAGTTGAGGGGAGTGACCATCACGGGGGGGTTATGGATTGGCCATGGCTGAAGTCAGCCATGGCGGGAGATGCTAAGCTAATTTGCAATACAACAAGTAGACTCGTCTCAGTACCAGACTTCATGGCTACAGCAATGCGAATGCTAACTCAATTAACACCTTTCAATCAGAGAGAGGGAACAGGAAGCTCTCTCTAGGTTGCAAGGATCATTTATACAAAAGCCTTCTAAATTGGCTCGTAACAATGTAAACAAGGTTATATCATTTGGCCATGATATGATCAATTTTTCCAGGACGGGGGGTTCAATTTAAACATGACTTGATCTCGCCTTCCCCCCCCCCCCCACCCCTCGTTCTGTACTTTGAGTTAAACCAACCATGGGTCATTTCCACACCGATTATCCAACACCTTTCCGACGCTCCCCACTCCGACGTTAATGTCTGTTCCTCCCCTACAGCCTCCTCTTCCTCCCCCCTTTACCCCTTTACCCCCCCCCCCCCCCCCCACATCTGCTCCCTCCTGTCCCTGTCACGGATGCTGAACGATTTCCTCTCACTGGGAGGTTCCGGGAGAATCAGTGCGACGGCGTCCAACAAGGCTCCTCTTTAGGCTCATTAAATGTTTCCGAGAGAATGGGAAATCAATGGTGCATGTGAGCACAAGAGAACTTTTCTGTTAATTTAATTCTCCTCCTCCCACTCCTCCGCCTTATCGGTTAAACCTGTCTCTCTCCTTCTCTTTCTCGCTCTTGTCTCTCCCCTTCTCCGTCTCTTCCTCTCTCTGTCTCTTTGTCTCTCTCTCTGCTTCCTGTCTGATGCTCGGTTTCTCGCTTGGTACTCTGACTCTCTCTCGCTCTCTCTCTCTGTCTCTCTCTGACTCTCTCTCTCCCCCTCCCTCTCTCTTTCCCTCTCTTGTCGTACTATCTTTCTTGTTCATGTCTTGCTTGTCTGTCTGTCCGTCTGCGTCGGAAGGGGTGGGTGGATATGGGCGAGGAAAACCGTTCAGAATGAATGAATGACCGTAGTACCGGTAGACTTTCCAGTGCGGGTGTGAACCTTGCACATGAAGCCTCACTGTCGTTAGCCTGGGTGAGTGAAGCTGTGCATTGTCATGTTTGGGTATTTGAGTAAAAGATAGGGACTATCCATTACACTGCACATTTCGGCTGAATTGAATCTCTTTGTTTTATAACTGTTAAGCCTTTTCATTTACTATTGTGGGTGTGTGGGTGTTTCTGTGTGTGTGTGATTATGTGTGCGTGTGTGTGTGTGTGTGTGTGTGTGTGGAGTAGGAAAAGGTTTATGCTGTCTGAAACCGTGCCTAGGGGCCCGGCCCACTCCCAATCCTGAGCTGCTGTAATTGCTCTTTTGGGTCCTAGTCACTGACTTGTCTCCATCACTCTCTCTCTCTCTCTCTCTCTCTCTCTGGTGCTGGCGCTCGCTCCCTTCCTACATCTGTCTGCCTTCACTCTGGCCCAGTCTGGGTTTCTCTACCTTCACCTCCCACCTCCCCCTCCCCCTTCTGTCCCTGCATGGCTCATCATGGCAGTTCCCCAGCTGCATAATCGGGGAAATTCCTCTTGAAACACTCTCTCTCTCTCTCTCTCTCTCTCTCTCTCTCTCTCTCTCTCTCTCTCTCTCTCTCTCTCTCTCTCTCTTTCGTTTACATTTCCACTCAGCATTTCTTGGCCCGTGTCTGTGCTGTTAAGTGTTCTGCCTGCTATCTGCTTAGCGGATGCTGTTATTGTTTTGTGTTGAGCTATTTTGTAGGAATAAATACAAATGTTCTCTTATGCAACCCTCTCCTCTTCTTCGTTATGGCAGGTGCTAGTAGGGCCTGACAGTCCCAGTGGTGCGTGTGTGTGTGTGTGTGTGTGTGTGTGTGTGTGTGTGTGTGTGTGTGTGTGTGTGTGTGTGTGTGTGTGTGTGTGTGTGTGTGTGTGTGTGTGTGTGTGTGTGTGTGTGTGTGTGTGTGTGTTTGTGCGTGAATGTATGGGTGTGTGTGCGTTAGGGGTGTAACGATACACAAACGTCACGATTCGGTACGTACCTCGGTTTTTAAGTCACGGTTCGGTACACCAATTTTTATTATTTTACTTTTATTAAACAATTTGATTTTGATTTGATTTATTCAATTGTATCAAACAAATGCCTTACACAAATGAAAAGACATCAAATACAATTGAGGATCAAAACACAATAAAGTCCAGGACTTCCATTGTGGTCCTCATCACAAAAGATCAGCACCAGACAAGACACTTTGTGTGTGCGCGAGTGCGCGTGTATGTATGTGTGTGTGTGTGTGTGTGTGTGTGTGTGCGCGTGTGTGTGCAGGTGCATCATGTGCACGAGAGAGTAGGTGCAGGTGTACGTGTTGCCCTCTCCCGAGGATGTTAGCCTCCCTGCCCTAGCGTTGTCCTCCAGACCCGACCCTGTGCTAGCGGCTAGGGGCGGTTCTCCGGGGGGGGGGGGCTGGGCTGGGCCAGGCCGGGCCGGTGTCGTGGCGTGATGGTGCTGCCAGGGAGCTGGAGCACGGGGGTGGCTGGGGGATAATGGATGGGGGCCGGTTGCAGCAGCTGCTCCAGGGCCGAGTCCGGGCCGGGGCCCCACTATCGGAGGAGTTATCTGAGGGCCTGAGTGGCCTGTGATGAATAGCCGGGAGCTGAGAGTCTTCACCGATCAATAATCCACTAGCACCCAGATGAGGTGGAGGCTGGAGCTGCTGGGTCAGAAGGGGGGGGGGGGTGTGGGGGGGTTCTTTTCCCCCGCCGCCGCCACCACCATCACCGCCACCACCACCGACCTCACTGTCACACTCACCTCTCACCACCCCCTCCCCTCATAATCTGCTGCAGTGTGAACTTTTTTTTCTGCGCAATTTAGTTTTCCCTTCCCCTCGAATCCACACAGTGGATTGGCCCATTGATCTGTTCGTGGTGGGGTTGTTTTAAATAAAGGTCCGGTGTCTGTGCTCTCCACCGGAGCATGCAGGGCCTCTGACAGCCTTGATTACTCCACTGATGGGACGACACACAAACACTGCTTTGGCGTGATCGAAAGGGAGGCCGTAATCGGAGAAGGGAGGGGAGAAAGTGTGTGTGTGTGTGTGTGTGTGTCATTGTGATTGTGTGTGTGTGTGTGTGTGTGTGTGTGTGTGTGTGTGATGAAAATGCTGCTCACTCGCTGAAGAGCGGTTCTTAGGTTACCATAGCGTAGTCTGACGCAAGTCCCGTGTGGGAACACACAGGCACACAAACACACACACACACACACTGCCAAAAGGCCGCCTGTATGAATGCATTGCACGGCCCCACCCGCTCATGCCACCCTACTAAACCCATCTTGTGCGGCTGTTTCCTCCATGTTAAAATAAAATGTATTTATGTGTTCTGCACATCGCGTTGGGTGGGCCTTACCTGTACTCCAGTGTGAGCGGGGGGGCTTTGATCTGTTTCTCTTCACGCAAGACCGGGCACTGTCGGCGAGGGATTTAGGATGAAAAGGACTGACTACAAATATATCTCTCTCTCTCTCTCCATCTCTGTCTCTCCGTCTCTCTCACTCGCGCTCTCTCTCTCTCTCTCTCTCTCTCTCTCTCTCTCTCTCTCTCTCTCTCTCTCTCTCTCTCTCTCTCTCTCTCTCTCTCTTCTCGCTTTCTCTCTCTCGCCCCCTGTCTCTCTCACTCGCTTTCTCTCTCTCGCCCCCTGTCTCTCTCACTCGCTCTCGCTCTCACTCTCTCTTTCTTTCTCTCTCACTCGCTCTCGCTCTCGCTCTCACTCTCTCTTTCTTTCTCTCTCTCGCCCCCTCTCTCTCTTGCTCACTCTCTCTCTCTCTCGCCCCCTCTCTCTCTCGCTCTCTCTCTCTCTCTCTCTCGCCCCCTCTCTCGCTCGCTCTCTCTCTCTCTCCCTCTCGCCCTCTCGCTATCGATCTCTCTCGCCATCTCCCTCTCGCCCTCGCTCACTCTCTCTCTCTCGCTCTCTCTCTCACCCTCTCTCTCGCCCTCTCTCTCGCCCTCTCTCATCCCTTTTGCTCTCTCTCACCCTCCCCCTCTCCCTCTCTCTCACCCTCTCCCTCTCTCTCACCCTCTCCCCCCCCCTAACTACCCTCTCCCACGCACTCACACAGGCTCATTCTGCTCCAGCTTGCTGTGATCTCCCCTCTGATCTTCCAATGTCTTCTGGGGTCATGCAGGAGCAGCTTTCCGGGGCTGGTAATTGCAGTGCTGCCGGCCACCACACCTGTTGCTGTCAGCCAGGGCCGTGTGGGAGATGGGGGGGATGTGCCCTGCCCTCTTGCCCTGCTTATCCATCCCTCCACTTCTCGCCCCCTTTTTTTTCCAGTGTCTCTCTTGCTCTTTCACTTGCTTTTCATTCTTGCTTCCTACCCTTTCTCGCTTCATATTCTCTCTCTCGCTCTCACTCTCGCTCTCTCATTTGTCTATTTAAGAAAGTTTTAAGGAGACCATCTTCATTATAAGTTTCATATATGGAAAACACTTAATTAAAAAGGTTCTTGGTAAAAATATTCTGCTTTGACAAAATACAATTAACTGGCTGTATATTTTAGTAGAAAAAAAAAAAAAAGTAAATAAAAGGGACCCACCTAGATAAACCTTCCGATGGCTTGGAATGGCTAATCTCTCTCCCACCTGTTGGTAGAATAGAGGCCCCTTAGTGCTTTGAGAAATGGACGATAAAGCTGGAGTTTACATATGATGTACTAATTCATTAAATAGATCTTCCTAAAAACATATGGTAGATTGGAGGCGCTCTCCTTTGGCTTTTTCATTTTATTAAGTAACCATCTGTACTTTTGTCTGGGCAGGTTTGAATACTGAAGGAATGTAAATCAAGAGTTGGCACGTTTTTCCAAAAGAAAAATCCTAATCTCTCCGTGTTTCTGTGTCTGTGTGAGTGTGTGTCTTTAGGAGATGTGTGTGTGTGTGTGTGTGTGTGTGTGAGGGATAGGCAGGTGCACCAATCAGTCGTGTGTCTGTCCATCTATCTGTGGCCGTTGCATGCATTGTGTGTCTGTGTGTGTGTGTGTGTGTGTGTGTGTGTGTGTGTGTGACTGACATTGTACAGCTATTCAGAGATGATGCTGTTCACCGGTAACCTTGCGCCTCACCCCTGCTGTGTGTGCGTCTGTGCTTCGGTGTGTGTGTGTGTGTGAATCCAACACACTCCATTTGGCGATCACTGACGGTTTACCCCCCCCCCACCCCTTTCTCCTCCCCTATCTATCCATCCCTCCCCTTCCAACTCCCTCTCCTCCCCCTCCTCCCCCTCCTGCCTCCCCTTCCTCCTCCTCCTCCTCCCCCTCCCTCCTCTCTGTCTCCAGAGCCGGGCCCTTAATGAAGCAGAGGGTCAGCGACAGTGTGCGGCTAATTGGCCAAGTGTGCCCGGGGCTCCGGCTGCCTGCCTTTGAAGTGTCCAGCGAGGCCCCACCGCGCCAGCCCTACTGTTCCCGCTCCTCCTCCTCCTCCTCCTCCACCGCCGCCGCCGCCACCACCGCCGCCGCGACCACCGCCGCCGCGACCACCGCCGCGCGGCACCGTCTCCCTCCAGCAGCCCAGACAGCCACCGCACCTCCAGCCCGCGCTCCCTAGTGAGTGCCGCTTGCGTTCCCCCCGGTGGGTTCACCTTTTTACTGTTGACTGTGTATGGCTTTCCGCTTATTTTTTTTTGTTGCAGGTCTTTTCCATTTTTTCTGTCTCTCGCAGCTCGTTTTCGTTCTCGCTCTCGCTCTCTCTCTTTTTCTCACGCGCTCTCGCACTCTCTCGCTCGTTCTCGCTCTTGCGCTCGCTTGCTCTCTCTCTCTCTTGCTCTCTCTCTCTCTCTCTCTCTCTCTGTCTCGCTCTTGCTCGCTCTCTCTCTCTCTCTTGCTCTCTCGCTCTCTCGCGCTCTCTCTCTTTCTCCCTCGCTCACCTTCGCTCTCCCTCGCTCTCTCCTTCTCTCTATCCCTCGCTCTTTCTCTGTGTCTGTCTCATTGCGTTGGTATGAAATATTTATGCCGGTACGCTAACGCTCACAGTTCCCCGTCCCACAGTTTTTTCTCGCTCTCTGTGGCTTCATTCCAACGCTCTCACACCCTCTCTCCTCTTCCTCTCCGCTCACTATGGTGTGAGTTGGGCGACGTCCATGGGTCCCCATTGGAACGGAGCCAGGAAAAAACTAGTTTCAGCCATATTTCCTGGCTGCCTCTCCACGAGAGCGGCCCCTGTGCTGGCCAATCTGTCGGGTTTGGGAACAGTAGGAGGTTGGAGGGACGAGAAGGGAACAACTTGGGCTAGAGCTTTTTAATTAGCAGTGCCTCCACTTTCTACTCGTTAAGGTACCTTTGGCTCCCATTGTTTGGCTGTCACCACCTCGGTAGATACGAGGGAGCTGTGCTAAGCTCTAGGGGTATGTGTGTGCATGCGTGTGCGCGCGCGCGTGTGTGTGTGTGTGTGTGTGTGTGTGTGCGTGTATGTGTGTGTGCGCATGCGTGTGTGTAAAGTTTTTCTGTTACCTAGGAGATATGGATGGCCTGTCTGTTACCTGAGAACTGCTAAACCACTCAAGTGTCACACACTACTGAACCCAATAAGTGGTCATTTTGGTATCATGAGATTTTCTGAGTTTGAGATGGTTGAAGCGTTCATGAGTAGGCTGCGAAGCATTGGCCTGGACTATTTAATCTGCTTAAGTATCTTCTGTATTCCACCTGAATGAGCCTGGGCTGCTCCACTTTTGAGAGATGACCTTGTGGAGTGGAGAAAAGTCGAACACTGATTGTCCCCTGGAATGCGAAATAGTTTTGTGTGGCTTTGATTATTTTCTTATCAATTGTGGATGTTTTGGTTATATTATATTTTTTATATTTTTTAAATCAACAAAAACCGCTAAGGAAGGAAATTGATTTGCGGTAGGCCACTGGATGTTATTGAGAAAACTGTGGCTGTGAACAGTGTGTCACAAGTGGCGCTCTTACCATACTTAACTGTTGATTGCAATTCACAAAGAGAACCGACTATGGGGAAGTGGCTGCATATGGTTTAACAAATGACAACAATTTTTAACAAGTTTAACAATTTCTTTCTGTTTCCGTCCATATGACACCTTCTACGAGTGTGTGCGTGTACCCCGGGGACCTCTGACTGTGAACAAACTTGCTATTTTCCTTGCGGAACGTAGGGATCCATTTGGGGCGGGCTCAGCCTGCCACACAACATGTGCGTTTGTGTCTCCCTCTCTAGCGCCCCTTCTCATTCGATCTTCATCTCTATAATCAGTTGTTTGCTGAGGTCAGATTCCCTGTGCTCTGCTTTCCACCATCACATATTGTCTTTGGTCCTGTTGCCTGTCTGTCTGACTTTTTCTCTGCCTGTCTGTCTGTCTGTCTGCCCGCCATCTGGCGCTGTAAGAGATTTCCGTTGTTCAGAATGTAGGCTACCCCAGGTGGCTCCTCGGCCTGAGCTGAATTAATAGAGGCGTGTCTAGTCGGTCCAAGAAGCACTCTCTGCACAACGTGCGCCGCGGCGTCTGCAACATTTTTACCCCCCCCCCCCCCCTCCCCCGAAAAACCGCGTCGGCCATTAAAAATGCAGTGCTTTATTTTTGTGTTATTTTCCTCTGTTCTGTTTTGCACCCGCTCTTCCCTCGTCACTCCCCTCCTCTTCTCCCGCTTCCCAGAGGACAGTGTAAATGTCATGGTAATGACATGCTTCCCGGTATCCACCAGGATTAGGATGTGTCAATCATTCCCGCCGGTGGGGATTTGCCTTGGCAGCAGCCGGGAGCACCGAGGTGCTGCGGGGGAGGGCGAGGTATCGGTGTCTCTGGAGGCACCAAAACGGGCACCTTTTTTTTTTTTTTTTTTTACCGCCTTTTTTTTGTTTTGGAGGGGTTTACGTAAAGGGAGAGCGGACTCCCTTTGATCAGCCACGACCACGCACGCATGCACGCACGCACGCACGCACGTGCACAGGCACAGGCACAGGCACATGTACACGTACACACACATACATAGATACATACCTACATACATACACATACACACACACACACACGCACACACAAGAGTGGTAATTTAGGCAATTCTGCTGCATATGCCTTGGCACGCGTGAAAAAAATCCAACAGAGGGACAAATGAGGACAACAGTTTCTGAATCATACGGTTTGCACGATATTCAATGCTTATCGAATCTTTTTACATTGTTTTTCGCCGTGTTTCTGAATAGTGCGAGCGCTGAACCGAAGGTGCGTTGGTATTTGCACCTCTCGTCGTTTAACATTCAAGGGGAAAGCCAGTGTGCAGTGTGATATCTTTCCAAAAGGCTTTGTGTCTTCTTTTCATATATATTGCCGCCCGTGGCCATGCCTTAAACAGTGACACTTTGAAGTTGATTCAGGTGAATAGCGGAGGGGAGAGTGTGCGGTCCACACATCAAACATTTCTCCCTCTTTTATATTATTCAAAACCTCTCTAAATTTCACCATGCATCCCAAAGACGAGGCTGAATAATTCATTTTTTTGCCCCTCCACTAAATCAAAGGATTGATCACCAATTTTTTATGTCTGTGATCTCTGAAAAATTAAGCCTCTCAAAACAGGCCATTGTTGTATTGGCCTTGGTGAGTGGACTAAGAGTAGTAGGCGGGTGCAATCGGGAGGATCGGGGGGGGGGGGGGGGGCGAACAGACAAAAACACAGTGACGACGTGTTTATCTTGGATTGAGAAGCACGCGCGTTCATTTTGTTTTCTGTCTGGTTTTAGGCTGCGCGTCTGTTTTTCTTTCCACGCTCCCCCCGGTAATTAGAACCGTTTTAATCCCAAACCATCAGAAATCCATCCCAATCGAGGAATCTTTCACAGCAAGGTTGTGTGTGACAAACAGAAGCCCTCAGGAACGTCAGAAAACCCCGTTGAAATCGGTTCACTCAGAATCCGTCCGTCAACAACATACTCGACAACCAGAAGCTGACACCAACACACACAGACACAGACACAGAAACAGACACACACACACACACACACACACCTCTAACTATTCATTGTTTCCGATTAACACAACAAGGTCGCTTTTGTTTGCTCAGTCCCAAAAAAATATTTCCAAAACACTTTGTTCTTTCCTCGCCTCACCCCTCCCTCCCTCCCTCCCTCCCTCCCCCTCCCCCCCTCCCTCCCTCCCTCCCTCTCCTTCCGAGTCAACGTGACTCCCCCCCCCCCCCTAGCCCTCCAGCACTCCCTCGCCCCCCTTGCGAGGATCCAAGCTGTCGAGAGTGGCTGGCCCGCGTCTCTCTTGCCAGGGCTCGGTTGGAGCAGATCCGGCCTGCGGCCCGGCGCCATCTCTCCACCCCTCCGGCTCTCGCAAAACAACGTCTGCCCCGTGCAACTGTCGCCCTCCTCGACACTCTGCACGGCGGGGGGGGCACGGCAGCCTGTCGTAGAGACCGTTTGATGGCGGGGGCCGTGTGAGCTCAGAGTGGCTCAAGCCTGTCCTTTCTCTCGTCCTCTGCTGAATTTAAGTGGAGGAGGGTGAATACAATAAAACACGCTGCCAGTTTGTCACCGCTTCCAGATTGGTCAGAACCCAAATACCAATAAGCTCTGAGGATAAACGGCGCTGATACCATCAAACTGGCGTCCGTGCGCTGGCCCTAAAAATAGGCACCTGTTTTTTTTCAAATGACAAAGTTCCCTGTCTGGCCCCAAGATAATCACGCAAAAGGAGATTATGTTTCTGATTATCTTGGGCGGACTATTGGTAGACCAAGAGTCCCTTCCTTTAGCCTCTGATTCCCCATCCCTGTGTGCTTAGGGCAGGTCTTGTCTGGTCTTTGCTCAGTAGTGTGTGTGTGTGTGTGTGTGTGTGTG
>NC_140283.1:16776403-16806403 GCF_964030765.1 Micromesistius poutassou
CACCGCCCTCCCCCTGTTGCAGCCGGCCCTTCTCCCTTGCCTTTTCGGTTAGCATGCAGAACAAGTGGTTATTAGCATAGAGTGTAGGGAGTCTGTCTGCCACAGGGCCCCCGCCGGTCCCCCACGCACCGCCCTCCACCACCCCTCGCTGCCTGAAAAGGCTGAGAGGGCACGTGTAATTGCATTTCCCTCTCCCCGGTGCAGAAAGTCAAATGTAAAATAGTGTAAATTGTAAGATACCCCCTTACTCCTCCTGCCTGCTTGCCTGGTTGCTCTCTGGTTGCTCCCTATTCCCGCCCCGTCTCTCTCTCTCTCTCTCTCTCTCTCTCTCTCTCTCTCTCTCTCTCTCTCTCTCTCCCTCTCCCTCTCCCTCTCTCTCTCTCCCTCCTGGCTGGTCCCTCTCTCCCTCTCCCTCTCCCTCTCTCTCTCCCTCCTGGCTGGTCCCTTGCCTCGCTCAGCCTCCAGCTCTTCACCTTGCCTGGCCCACTGCCTCTGCTCTGCCCTGCCCCCGTGTCTCCAGGCTCCTGCCGCGTGGAGCGCGGTGAGACGGAATTAACCGGGTGACAGTTTTAATGACACCGCTCTCTCCCGTGGCCCGCCACCGTCTCAGCAGAGATCGGCTCCCCACTCACACACGGGCGGCTCAGCATCGTCCAATAGGAGGCTGTCTTGTTTCTCTAAGAGGGGTGTTTGTTTACGACGTGTGTGGACTCCCTAGCTAATGATTCGATTTTTTTTAGCCTCCAAGATAATCGTTCAAATATACAAAGGCATTTCTATGATTATATTATTATTAAATGATGGTTCCATTATTATTTGTAGGACTTATTATAAGTATGACCTTTAAAAAACGAACAGGTGCTACCAGTTTTTCAACGGTATGAAACACGTCTACCGGAACTGAATGTCGTTACTCACAGCCTTTAGAACAAATCCCTGATGAAAAGTATGATGGCTAAAGTGCATGATTCAGCCGATTTGTTTGTGACTTTCCTCAAACAATCCCTGAAAGTACTTTCTCTACATTCTGTCCGTAACCGGTTTGGGGGTTGTCTGGGGCACTCTCCCAAGCCTTTGTGTACCCGTTTTACCGAGGCTGAGAAAATGCATTTTAAAAATTGTATTTTTGGTTGTTTTCACTCTCCTCTCTGTGTGTCACCCCCGCCCCCCTTGACACCAAAGAGAAAATAGACCTATCCCTACCAGCGTTTAGATCCACACAAACTCAGTTGTCTCCTAAAACCGGCAAACAACACAAACATGTCCTTTTTTATATTGAAGTGTAAAATCAGTGCACCACCAGGAAAAAACCTCACACTGAGCTTCTGTTATTTGGGATTGAATTGTTAAGCTAACAAAGCAACAGTGAAATATATTTGGTTTGTAGGTTACTCCCCATGGGTGCTTGACTACCGGTGGTCCAAATGTGGTTATCTTCAAGCGTAGCCCACTGTATGCTAACATACAACTGCACCACTTGAGCACCTGAACAATGTGGGTGTTCTGGAAAACCAACTAGTATTTATTCATTTATTGCATTTGAAGCGTGCAATGCCATGACTTGAGGATTCAGCATTAGCATTGAATGTTGCAAATCCCTCTAGAATACCACGACAAAAACATACATCATAAAAAAATCAATAAAAAGGGACATTTATTTATTTAAGTCTCCCTTTGCAACTGGAGCGTGTGCATGCAATTAACGAACATCCCGGCCTTCTTATATCACACCATAATCTGAATAAACCGCGATGCTGAAATACCTGATAAAATGCTATCTCCACCGGCTTGCTCTTGTACAGTATAGAGGATGTGAGCGGGGTGGGGGGGCTGTGTGGCTGATTATGGCTGCCTTCTGAGTGCTGAACCAGATGCCCCCTGCTGGGACAGGGCTGGGTAATCTCCGTCAAGGTCACCCGCCTACAGTACTGCTAATCAAGCTTTCCCCTCGCAGTGAGTGCTGGGTTTTTACCCCAACCAGAACCATATTTCCTACATCTGGGCGCCTATATACACGCGGCGCTCTGTATGTATCGACCAAACAACGTGATGCATAATAAGGGTGATTTCTTCCCCCGACTGGGAGTACAACGGATTTCTTTATCCGTGTTGTTTGGTTGGTATGCAGCGCTTTTGTTAGGAAAGTGGTGGCAGATATACCTTAGCACTTCAGATGTTTTTTCACGAAACGCATGCTCTGTTCAGAGGTTGGTGCCTGGTCCCCCTGTGAAGTCTGCCGAGCCCTGCATGTCTCCCAGGCTCCTTCCCTTCTGCTTCTCTCCCTTCCCTTGTTCTCCGGACCAGCGCTGGTTCTGATTTATGGCCATCTGCAGCTAATGGTTCAGAACAGGATTTGTGTCTGTGGTCCGGTGACTGGACGCGCCGGCTCATTGGGTCTTCCGGTTCTGTCTTTGCTTGGAAATATTCCTCTCTCCCTCTCTATTGCTCTCTCTCTCTCTCTCCCACTCTTTCTTGCTCTCTCTCTCTCTCCCTCTATTTCTCTTTCACTCTCTCGCTCCCTCTCTCTCTCTCTCTCTCTCTCTTTGTCTCTCACTGTTTGTGTCTCTCTCCGTCTCTTGATGCCCGTTCTTTCTTTCTTTCTCTCTCTCTCTCTCTCCTGTCTCTCTCTCTCTCTGTCTCGTGTCTCTCTCCTGCAGTCAGGGATGCAGGCAGGAGGCCTGGAGGTGTGTGTGTGTGTGTGTGTGTGTGTGTGTGTGTGTGTGTGTGTGTGTGTGTGTGTGTGTGTGTGTGTGTGTGTGTGTGTGTGTGTGTGTGTGTGTGTGTGTGTGTGTGTGTGTGTGTGTGTGTAACTGCGTTAATTATAACCAGAGTCTGGAGACCAAGGCGCATTATGAGCAACGAAGACCACTCTCTTTCTTACTCTCGCTGGCTCTCCGTCTGTCCGTCTCTCTCTCTCTCACTCTCTCTCTCTGTCTCTCTCTCTCTTTCTCTCTCTCTCTCTCTCTCTGTCTCTCTCACCCATCTCGGCAGCTTTGTGAAGGATGTCGGCGCCAGCTGTCTTCCTGCTTGGACGTTCGCCAGACCCCCCCCCCTCCCCCCCCCCACCCAGCCCTCTCTCCCATCATCTCTCCCAGTTACCACACACAGTGCTCCCACCACACGTTGTTCCCTCCTCTTCCTCCTCCTCTTCCTCCTCTCCTTCTTCCTCCTCTTCTTCTCTTCTTTTCGTACCGTGCCTCAGTGAAACGACAATGAGCCCTAAACCCGAGTCCAAAGGGGGAAATAAATATGGTTTAGGTATTTAACTCGACAAAGCCCCCCCCACCACCCCATCGCCCCGGCCGGTACGTTGGCCCACCGTCTGCCCCGCCCCCCCCCCCAAGGTCAGCCCAGGGCGGGGCAGCGGGCCGCGGGTTGACAGGCTGTCCGTGTCTGGCCGTCGCCATGCCAACCAGGCAATCTACGAGCCGTGTCAAGCGGCGAGGCCGGGGGAAGGTCGCTCTGGGCTCCGGCGGGCCGGCGGGAGACAATCCGCCACTTTTTTTTTTTTTTTTTTTTTTCGCTCGAACGCAGAGCGTTCGGATCGATCGGTCATCCTCGTTGACCTTTCTCCTCCTCCTCCTCCTCCTCCTCTTCCTCCTCCTCCTGCCACTTCTCCCCGCCGCTCTCCATCACAGCGGGTCACCCCTCGGCGGCCTTCACCCGTGATTAGGTTTCTAGCAGTGAGTGTGAAGTGGTCCTCACTCAGTGCCGTACTTATATATAAATATATAATGAATGAGTGTGTCTGTGTGGGAGTATATCTTACAGTATAGTATTAATGTAGTGTAATACACAGTACATGTATGGATATATATATATATATATATATATACATATAGAGATATAGATATAAACAAGTAAATTAGTTATTTCATCACATTCACAATAATGCTCGACAAGTACAGAATTTACAGATATTTAGATCTCTCTATTTATATATAAAGGCACATCTATCTCTTTACTTGAATGTAAGTGATGATTGAGAACAGCTGTTCCGGTGAGCGTCGCAGCCCCAGGTTATCGTTCTAGTCGGTGTACGGCGTACGTCTGCACGTCTGCGCTCGAGCGGCAACCCCACACGCGCCATTACACCACACACACACCGATGTGCCTGTTTTGTTTGTCGGATCGCTTCGTCTTGTCCTGCGTCCGCCCCGCGCACCACGCGCCCCCCGTTTATCAGCCGTAGTTATGCGACGACCCCTATGGACGGGATGAGTGCGCGAGTCAGACCGGCCAATCACAGTGTCACGCGAGTGTGAGGAAGACTGAGGCGGCGGGGTCGATACGAGATGAAAGGTGTTCCGCGAGGCCGGCCGGTAAAGTGGCACACGCGCATTACCCCCCACACACACACGTCTGGGCCATTGTGTTTGACAGTAGCCCGTGCCTGTATTATAAAGACATTTTAAATTGCTTGTTGTGTGGTCCTCATGCCCGAGGCTGGCAGCTCCATAGTCGGCCCACACGTACATACACGCACACACACACACACACGCACACACACACGTGCGCACCGCGCACACACACACACACACACCCTCATCCAAGCCTGTGTTGCGACAGTCAGGACATGTGCTGTCTTTAGACTGACAGATGTGTCAAATCAACTAATAATAACATCAGCCACAAAAACCTCATCACCTAATACGACAATAGCGGACACGTCACCGGTTGACAGGTCCGAGCTGACCCTCTCCCACCCCCCTCCCATCCCTCTCCTCCTCCGAACGAGAAAATGGGACCTGAACACATGGCTACCCACTCTTGTCTTTCATCTCGGGACAGGTTGACTGGCCTCCTGACGGATGGCGGGAGATGACTCGCTGTAGTCAGCGGCCCGTTGTTATTATCCCAGACAGGCGGGAAGTCGCGCATCAAAAGGTGGTTGACACTTTTCAAGACTTCTTAAAGGGTTGGAGGGAGGCCGGTGCTGAAGGCTGGAGAATAAGTCCAAAGCCACTGGTGTGTTGGTTAATTGCAGGGATCACAGGGTTTCGACATGCTCGGCCTTGCTCGGACAACGGCAGCACGTATGCAACCTCTGACCCCCCCCTGCCCGCCCGGACCCCCCCCAGGCGTCTCCCAAACCGACGCCACCTTGCGTCGTCATGGTTGCATTGTTTGTGAATCAGTGTTGACTCATTTGCAACCGTGTGCCTAAGCTCCTTGCAGGCTTCAGCTAACCTGGCTTAAGGTTGATTCTATTAAATGACGAACTCTTGTAATTGCTCTACTTTGATACTAAAGATAGAGGCGTGTTCGGTTAACGTTTGAAAACGGGTGGGATTTCTTGTTATCGATTATAGACGTTGTGCACATTAAGCCAGGAAGAAAATGAAGACAAATGTTTGACCCTGGGCGTCATCACTATTATTGTGCGATGTGCTTGAAAAGCAAAACTGATATAAATTGATGAAATGGGGTCGGTCTGAATCCAAGACAGACGATGTGGAACTCGGCTGAGGCAGGGCTTGGAGGACTTTTGTTTCACAGATATATTTCAGACACCTCCATAGCAAAAAAAATAGCTTGTTGTGCCACGGTTGCACAACATCAAATGGGCAGTCATGTGTAAAGGCAAGAGGGAACACGACAGATACAACCTTGTTCTTTAGATGACAACGTCTGCTGGCCATATGCCAATACTTGGGAAAATAGTGTACAACCACTGTTTTTAATGGGAAATATTCAAAACTTTAACCGGAGGACTGGTGAACAGGCTGTGATGGTTTTTGCTGCCGTACATCCTAGTTGTTAGCGTACCGTAAGGTATGTTGTGAATCGATATTTAAAGCAAGGACTTTATATACGTATGTAAAAACCTTTGACCTTTATTCATGCAAGAACACAAATCCATAAAAATACGTTTTTGCTCACTGTGGGATGTGGCACTGTTCGTATTTCATTAACCAGCACGGTTGCATGCTGCAGCAAAGCTTCCATGTCTTCTCCAAACGCCCTTTCGGCTGGCCAAAGCCCCCCAGAGCATCGTGGTTGAACTCAGAGATGTGAACCACATGGAGGGCATGTTCTGTGCAGCCTTCTATCTGATTGACATTGAAGTGCCGCCTTGATACTATTGTCGATGCCAAGACACTGAGACTCTCTGTGATCAGAGAGAGAGAGAGAGAGAGAGAGAGAGAGAGAGAGAGAGAGAGAGAGAGAGAGAGAGAGAGAGAGAGAGAGAGAGATGAGAGAGAGAGAGAGAGAGAGAGAGAGAGAGAGAGAGAGAGAGAGAGAATGAAGACTTCACTTATGAAGTCTACATGAAGGACTCTCTCCCTCAGAACCATCTGTTTAAACCCGGCCGAAGCCAGCAGCCTGTGTCATCTTAGCATTATCACTTCCAAATAAAAACGGTCCTCACACGGGCCCCCCCGGGGGGCCAAGATGTACACGTCGGTGAGCCACGATACGCCACGAGCTAGGGCGAGAGCAGCTTGGAGAGGCGACGGATGATTATGCCCGCTCCACACCGTGGAATCCCGACGGCCCAGAACCCCGGGAAGCTTGCGATCGCGGGGATGATGCAAGGCGTGGGGATTGGCCGCGCAACCCGGCTGGTGTCGTTCACAGCAGAACAGATTTGAGCTGCTCTGCGCTCGTGCGAGATCAAAGAAAAAGTTGGTCAGATGGGAAGTGGCGAGGGCTGTACACTGTGTACACACCCATACCATCCCTTGAATTAATAAATCCCCCCCCGAACACATGGCTTCATCCCGGGCATGGTTTTTCCTTGTGCTAGCCGCTCGCTGAAGGTCTTACATTAAATCTCTGTCATTGTTCAGATACTTGCTTATGCAATACAGGCAAAGCCTGAAAAGATCTTTGTGTGGATAAGCTTTATGGCATTTTTTTTTTGTTGTTGTTTGACGATCCGTATCTGCGTAGATGGTTCTAACTCTTGAATTCTTTACCTTTCTATTTTCTTTATAAAGTCATAAATAAACAAATGTGAAAACACATATTTTTTTCATGTGACTGAAGTCAAATAAGTTGCTACAATTCGAAACAGAATCACCTTGACTTTGCTCAATTTTGTGTTGATCGAAGTACACGTGGATGGGATTTACAACCCAACCCATGGTGGACTTGCTCAGGCACGATCTAGCTGTGTATATATATACTCCCAGTGGTACCAATCTTATCGCATTCCTCCTACACTTAGCCCCCGCCTTAATATCTAAGGATTATACTTCAAAACATGCCACACAGGCATTATACGCCCTGAACATTGTCTTCCATATGCAGCTCTTGAGAATTTATGCACAGAGCACGGCGATGATGACTTACATTAACCCTGTTCCTGTCAGCTGTCAGAACGAGGCAAGCTCCTTGGTTGTACAATGATCTGGCGTTTTTTTATATATATACTATCTAAGAGTCGAGGACTCTGTTTTTTTTTTCTGTTGCTCTTCAGAAGCTGGCGGTTGTCTCCTGCGTCCCGTACTCTCCATAGCTCACCGTTGTGAGATGAAATTGCCTTCATGTTCCTGTAAGCCTTTGTTGTCGGCGTCTCACACAACACTGGGGGAGTGAGTGCACACTTGCAATTGCAGAAAGTTCTGGAAAATCCACTGGAGAGATATGGGACTGTGCTGAGCTGTCGGACGGCGGGTCGTTGGGGGGGGGGGGTTTGTTTATTCGGTTCTTCAGATAACATTTCTGCCTGTGACATTTTCTCTTCTTCTTTTCGTTTTCATTATTTTCTTTTTCGACGACACAAATTATTTCCAGCGTGACTCGTGACTTTACATTAAAGCATGAAAAGCCCCCGCCGGTGTAAGGGGGGGAGCAATCCGTCTCCTAGTTGCCATAGAAACAGACATGTTCCAGTCAAGGGGCACCGGGAGCCTCTGGTCTTGCCTGAACCACAGCCCACCCGATGGCCTTCAGGGGTACAGTACCCTGCATCTCAGAGCCATTGCCTAGTGAGCTCATTAACAACACTTATCGTGGGTGCCGCATGTTGTCACATCTCCGTGTGATCTTGCTCCTGAACCCTTTAATGAATGAATAGGAGGAGAGTTATCTGCCAGGGCTCAGAATAAACCCTCAGAATAAATCCTTATATCCTATATAATGATTCCTTTTCTCAGCACTGTTTGCAATGCGGCAGCCATGCATTCCGCGTGACTTACAATGCAAGAAAAGGCGACGATTCTCACTCTTTGTCGCCCTCCCCCGCCCTCGCTCTCGCACGAGCGTCCTCTCAAACCCTCATCATAACCATCACCACCACCACCACCACCACCATCACCGTCACCACCACCACCACCACCACCACCACCGTCACCACCACCATCACCACCACCTCCGCCTTCCATCTGCCCGTCCGAAAAATAGCACAACTGTTGGGACACGTCCCACACCCGAGCCCCCGTACCCAAAGCGCTGGCAAACAGGGCGATAGCGCTCGGGGACGCCAGGCGCCGGTCTTAATCACATGGTGCGAACGCACCTGTGAAAACAGATGTCTACTCGGGCCGGCATGCTGTTCCTCTTTTAGGACAGTGCATCTGCACCCACCAGCCCATTCCCTGGCTCTCTTCCGGGGGTGGGGGGTGGAGGGGGGCGGGGGACGGGGGACGGTGAGGGGCGGGGTCTGACCGGGCCCTCAGCCCCCACCCACACAGGAAACAGCCCGCAGAGTGCAGCCCGGCGGGGGGTACGGAAGTGACATTACCAGAGCCTGACCTCCTGCTCAGTTAGTCTTAATACCCACCCTGCAGTGCCGATCGTAATGAGGCAGGGAGCCAGGACACAGGTGACACTCTTCTTGCTTCAAACCACTACAAACCATGTCACTGACACTTCTAACCACTACAACCATGTCACTGATACTTCTAACCCCTACAACCATGTCACTGACAATTCTAACCAATACAACTATGTTACTGACACTTCTAACCAACACAACCATGTTAATTATACATAACACATTTCTAACCGATAGAACCATTATAACACAACTAACCAACACACATGTCAGGTTTAACACGCTTCAAACCATCCATCGTGTTTCTTAAGCCAAGACGAACACAGACACGCCGTTTTGTTATCATTTAATAAGAACACGTTGATCAGCCCTGTGCCCTTTGGAAATGATCCATCTCTGATTGCGTAGATCGCTCACAGTCATGAGGCCGCGCTTAAGCACTGATCGTCCCGCGATAAAACGACGCGCTCTATAGGCAAAGAAACGCGGGTTGTATTCCCAGACACATTCGGGGGGGTGACATTAATCATCCAAATAGCTGGTTCTGAGGAACCGCCGTAGCGCGGAGCCGCCATCGTCGCTCCACGCTACGGCATAGCCACGCGTAGCGCTCTGCTCTAGCCGAGAGGCGTGTGCGGAGCACGGCGAGGCTGTAAATCTCTGTGCCTGATCACCACCGCCGATGCTAACGAGGCGCCAGATACAATGATGTGTATTAGGGAAATTAAGAGCGAAGCCTTTAAAGTCATTAACGGGCATTAGCTGCCAGGGATTATGCACTTTAATCCAGTGGCGGTGCCGCGCTTTCGTTCGCCGGCACGGAGCGACTTTCAGTTTCGCAGCGCTGCACCGGCTAAATGGCGCTTACTCAAGAGTCATGAGATTATTAGCCTGTCACCCACCACCCGGTACACCTCATCCACCGCATGTACCGGACTGGTTTAATGGTGTTAGCCTGCGTTGCGTGATATTATATTGGGTGTCATTTTAGCATGCAGAATCCATACTGTGCATGGTTACTCTCTAATTGAACAGGGTTCTCTCTATATGATTCGATTAGATTGTGTTGTCATCACTGCACAGTAAAAGACAGCAAAACTTAGTTTGGCATAAACCACTCTGTGATAATGATTACGAGCGGCTCGCTTCACTTTATCACACTTATTACACGGCAACTTACTACATCAATGATTTTAAAAAGGATATAACAAAATAGCAAGAATATTTTGGGGGATTCAAAAAGGATTTCACCTCTGAAAAGATTATTTTATTGCTTCTAATAAAAACAAGGGGTTCTGGGTTCAGCAGCACGGCCCTGGATGGAAAGGATTCCTCAGCTTCAGCCTGACTGTGGAGAGGGTGTAGAACAGGCAGTGTTAGGTGGGTCTCTCAAGACGTTAGAGGTCCGTTTGTGGAGACTCAGGCTCGGGTGGCGTTCTCTCAGGCATGGGAGTGGGGAGCCACTGAGCCATGTTTGGACTCCCCCCCCCCCCCCACCTGCATGTCTCTGCTCTCCGACGCGCTGCAGCTGGAGTACAGACCTGACATCGCGATGCTCTCCTAGTGCAGCGGGAGAAGCTGATCAGCAGCCTGTTGCAACCTCAGGGTCCTCAGAATAATGAAGGGCTGCTGGGCCTTCTTGACCAGGCAGGAGGTGCTCAGACTCAGGGTCGAGTCCTCAGACATAGTATATATATAATCCCGGAGTCCCAGGAACTTTAAACTGGCTCAACATCCTACCAGTGGCCGCACCGTCCACTGTGGCCAGGATGTCTCTTGCTTTTGTTATTCCGGAAGTCGACGTGCTATACCCCAGATATCTAACAACGTTGTGTAAACTCAAAAATAGAAAATTCTAAAGCAATTTGTTGGGTTTTTTTGCGCGTGAATGATGACACATACTGCAGAAGGCAACAGATTGTTGCACCACCACCACCACCACCACCACTCTCCGTGTGAGACATCACCGTCCATACATAAACCGTCTGAGATCTGCCAGACATCCACTGGCTCCTCATGTTTTACCTCCATCCTTCTGTATTCCCAGCTACACCCTGCCATCCATCTTGAGAGATCACAGTGTGACATATGCGTCAAAAGGAACAAAAAAAACCAAGAAAGGCAGAATGTATCACAAGGTGTGTTCTCGATACATCGCAAAAAAAGGAGAGAAACTTGCTTTTTCCAAGACGAGATGGGCTACAACTGCTACTCATTGTCTTAGGAGCTAATGCAGGCTAACACAGGCTAATGCAGGCTAACGTGGGCTAACATAGGCTAACGTGGGCTAAAGCATGCTAATGCAGGCAGGAATTCACCATGAAACCTAAACCCTTATACCTCAACAGCAGGGCCTGACTTCTCCTGTTGCTAGTTTTCATCCCATGGGCCTTTGGCTCTGCCCCCCCCCCCCCCCCCCCCCCCTTCCTCGCCTTGGCTCCACCCCCTCCCCTCCACCTCTAGCCTTTGGCCCATCCGCCATTGATCCAGGCTCTTATCTCCTCTGTGATCCCTGTGTTATTTCAGGAGCGCAGGGATTGGCTAATGATCTATTGACCCAATCTATCGACCTCCACAGACGACCACAATGGACCGTGCACTAAAGAGCAAGCTGTCGAGCGTGCGCTTCCATCTTGCTACACACACACACAACTACACACACACACACACACACACACACACACACACACACACACACACACACACACACACACACACACACACACACACGTATACTCTCCATCCACTACTCTACCCATGGTCTCCATCCAATGGGGAGAGACGGTCTTGATGGGTCCTTTGTTTTGCTTTTGACAGTTAAGTGGCCGTATCATGTTATGTCCTGAATGAAGACAGGTAGCTGGGATAGATGCACGTGATGTTGAACTAGTGCTAGCCTATCTACAGCCTACGATGGACTTCATAACGATGCCTTGTTTGAGCAATGCCAGGATTCTAAAGATCGCCCAGAACATTGCTTTAAGCAATTAAAAAAAAAAAATATATATATATATATATATATATATATATATATATATATATGTATATATAAATAGTATTATTATTATTATTATTATTATTATTATTATATATATATTTTTTATTATTATTGCAGAGAAAGAGTAGCAGCAAAGACCCCCTGCCCTGGGTTGACAGTGGCTATATATAGACCCTTGGTGGTGTGGGAGCGTGTGGCTCTGTGTGCCTATGAACAAACCACCTGAGCCCCACTATGGCGTGTTGCTTTTGCACCTTGGCCCGTGTCTTGTTTGCACCGTGGCACTCTGCAGGGCTTTTTCCGTCGCGGGGGTGTTGTGACTGCAGGTTGGAGGTGAGATGCCCTGGGAAATCTTCCCGCGTCTTTGCACGTGTTCACGTCTCAGAAGCAGAACTCGAGCTAACGTTAACAACGTTTTCTGGGTGAAGAATTGAAACAGCAGTGGCACCGCCGTGGCGGAATTACATTACCTTTTGGAGGCGACGCAATTTAGAGTGTGTGCGTTAATGTGGTGAAGGGGAAAATCAGCCGAAAGATGACATAATATAATGCTATATTTATTTAACGTCTCCATAAAACAGAGCTTTATGGATAAAAGTAAAAATGATGCGTGGTAAAACGGTCCCTACATTGTAGAACTCCTCCTCTCCCTCACCCTCTCCCTCACTCGCCCTCTGACTCTCGCTCTCACTCCCTCACTCTCACTCACTCTCTCTCTCTCCCCGACACTCCTCCCCACCTATCCCCGTCTCTCTCTCTCTCTCTCCTCCATGCACGGCCCTAAACCGAGGACGGGCATAAGTTCCTTGTGATGATTACAAACGGCAATACACATCGCTTTATAGGAATTAGTGTGGCTCCGAGAGATAAGTTGACGACTTTCTTGAGCGGCTCAATTTTCAACCCGCCGCGCAAGGAACAGATGGTTGACGCGATAGTGTCGCCCCGGGCAGAGCCGGCGGCGACGGCCGTGCCGGAGAGACGGCGGGGGGGGGGGGGGGACACGGGAGCCTCCGGTGCATGGGCGAGCGAGGAAGAGCGAAAGAGAGGGAGAGGTTTAGAGCGCGGGAGAGAGAGAGAGAGAGAGAGGGGGGGGAGGGTCGGATCGGGGGGGATGCTGCTTCCACTCTTAACCTGCACGGGTGAATAGTTCCCTAATCAGATTGCTCTAATGAATAGTTAATTGCATATGAGCTTCTACTGTTTGTATACACATCGTTCGACATATTCCATTCCCCCCGCCGCCTTACTCTCCTTCCTTCCTTCCTTCCTTCCCCATCCATCGCGTATCGCGCGCGCGTGCCCCGGGGCATGGCCGGGGGTTTAAACGAGGTCGCCGCGTCGATGCCGTGTTGTCCTAGCAGCCGGGTTGAGCTCCGAGGCAGCTGGGAAGACGTACAATTACGTTCACGAAAATAACATTGAGACGCGCGTTCAAATGTTGAATGAAATGCACCCAGCGGTGCCCCCAAGGCCCCCCTCTGTCGGCATTAGCCGCTCCTCTCATCGTGGGGTCGGACGGCTCGGCGCGTACCTGTTGTCGCTCCGTGATTGATGGGCCAGACGGAACACGGACCGGAGGAGCGATCTGCCGGGGAATACGGCCTTCCATCTCGACATGCGGTACATCTGTCACTGGAGTCGGGCTGGAGGGGGGAGACGGGGGTGGTGGTTGTGGCTGAGGCAAGGCCCTGGTGGTGGGGCGCATGTTATGAGAGCACCCTCGTAGTTTTTTTTAGGGTTCTTTCCTAAATGGAATGGATGGTTAATGGACTGCGTTTATACTTTTATCCAGAGCTCTTTACAATATTGCATGATATTCACCCATTCATGCACACTTTCACACACCGACGGCGGAGTCGACCATGCAAGGGGACAGCCTGCATGGTCGAGCAGCCGGGGATCGAACTAGCAACCGGCCAACCCGCTCCATGCCCTGTGATTACGTTGCCTCTGCCTGGCTGGTGTGTGGGCGCCGGTAAACAAGTCAGGGTATTTCTGTCTTCTCTCCTGTCTATCTCTGAGAAAAAAGTGTTTTTGCCCTGTTTGCGAGCTTGTGTGTGTGTTTGTGTTATTTCCGTCTGTGTATGTGAAAATAGCTCAATATCCATTGCTCATGGTGCAAGTCAATCGCAAGAGTCATTATCCACCGTGTGAAGGATGAGGTCCTTTTAGAAATGAGTCCGGGAACATCTGGTCACGATGGAAGGAAGGAGAGGTCGCTGTGTACTGGGAGCTGGCAGCAGAACCCTGGTCCAACCCTGCCCTGTGCAGAACTAGCCAATGCTGGATACAATCCAACGCCAAAACCGGAGAGGCTCTCATTTTTTCCATTGACTCCTCGGTAAATCCCATAATCCCACAGCAAAACCCCTGGCAGAGTTTCATAAAAACATAACATGCACCGTTAAAAAATAAATAAAAGGGCCGATCTTTGGCCTTGCCCTTTGGATCCATTTTAGTACGAGCAATATAAGATCCATCATAAAGCAGGTATGATTTGGACTGTTGTGTTGGACGTGATACAGGAAGGATTGCAAAGGTCAGGCAGTATATTCAGAGATCTTCCACAGCAGGACTGGTTTGCACAAGTTATGTGTAAATTTGTTAATAAATCAGTATTGAGTGCTTAATAAGTCCATAGTAATTACTAGTGAGTCTCAAACTAGCAGTTTGCTAAATACGGTTGCACCAGCATAACGTATGTATGGTCCTAACTAGTCACAAGTTAGTAATGCGGTTAATAATGTAGGTTGAACTCAAACAGTCCCTTTCTTCCTGAATGTGACGACAACCCCGTTGTAATGGTGCTATCCATTTGTATGGTATGCCCACCATCCCAGTCGGATCTCCCAGCTTTCTTGCGGCATTGATGCATTGCGGCATTGAGGCACGCCTCCTTTTCTTTGGGGAGATCAAGCTCCCACTGGGGCTTCTGATGAGTACACTGAGTCGCGAAAGATCCCCGTGACGCTCGACGAACGAAGATGGCTGCGCCCGTAGTTAATAAAGTTGAGATGTATTTTCTTTCTCTTTGTTCCACGTTGGTGTCTTTAATGTCGGCGTACACTGCTCTTACACACTTGATTACATTGCTGCTTTAATCCGGTCGCCAATGTATGCATTGCACGGTCTTGCTGTGCGTGCAATGCAATGTAAAGTTTTGTTTTCCAGCTGGTTTGCTAAAGAGCCTAATGTTGCTAACAACAATGACTAGCCTGCTACTACTGCTGCCACCTCCAGGCGTTCATTATTCTCCCACTCGTCGCACACAAAAGACTACTGGAACACGTTTAAGGTGGGAAGAGCCAGGACGTTACGTCACATTCTCGTTGAGCAGGTCGGCGTACCGGCACAAAAGTCCAAATGGATAGCAGCATCAGGCACCAGCAAGAATCTGCGATGTAAACAAGCAAGTGCTTGAGAAGACTGGAAAGGTCATCGATTTGCACGTAACTCAGTTAGAAAGTGAATTAGAATAGCTTTGTGTTGTAAAATAGTTAAATTGGCTCTGTATCTAGGCTACTGCTGCTGGGCTCTGCACACCGAGACACACTGGCTTCCAGGCGTTCTCCCCATAGTGATATCATTCTTTCAATTTTTTTCTGATTATGTTTTTGTCACCAACTGCCACCATTTACACCGCTAACACCTGCTTATTGTTTGGTGTAAATATTCATCACTACTTAGCGATGAGACGTGAAAAGTAGTTTGTGTGGTGCAACCCGTTATGCTTTAGTGATGTGTTATCCCTGACTTGGTAAACACTTTATATATTATACACGTTATAACTAGACTGCCTTTGAACTGCGCGCTGGGTGCATCCGGCTCCAGGTGTTGAGAATCTGTTATTCCTCCATCCGTTTAATTTGCCAGTAAACGGCAGGTGGGTGAATGAATGTGTTTGTGTGTCTGTTTGGGTATAAGGGTTGTGTAGCTGTGTGTGTGTGTGTGTGTGTGTGGCTGTGTGTGTGTGCATGTGAGCGCCGGCGTGTGTGGGGAGGATGACAGATCACAGATCAAGCACGACAGAAACTACCCCCCCCCCCTCCTCACCCATCCCCCCCCCCCCCACCCCAGCCTCACCGGAGCGGAACATCGAGTGGCGGCAATTAAAAAATGTCTGCCTTTACCGGGGGCCGCCTGGAGCCATTGTTTGGTCCTGCCTCCTCTCATCGCTCTCATTATCCTCACCTGTGGCTCTGAGAGACGGCCCTGCCTGGCCGCCCGCGCCGCTGGCTGAAGGAAAACGTAAGAGAAAAAAGATATAAACAAAGGCCTTCAGGTGGGGCTGGAGGTGCTTCATCTAATGCAGACAGAGTGTGGGACCCCGTGGGACTCCCCCCCCCCCCCCGGCCCCCTGCTCGGACACAGAGCGGGTCTGACCGGAGTTCAGCCCTCACCGCCTTTCAGTCTGGCGGGGACTGCTTGCTGTTTAGGCGCTGTCAGTGTGGGTGTAGGTGTGGGTATTGTGTATTGTCAGTGTGCACGTTGCCATGTCCGGTCTGTGTCTGTGTCTGTCTGTGTGTGTGTCTATGTCCTCGTGCACGTCTATGTGTGTGTGCGTGTGTCTGTGTCTATGTCTGCGTGTGCATGTCTATGTCCTTGTGTGCGTCTGTGTGTGTGTGTGTGCGTGTGTCTGTGTCTATGTCTGTGTGTGCATCTGTGTGTGTCATATGTCTGTGCATGTGTGCGTGAGTGTGTCTATGTCTTTCTGTCTTTCTGTGCGTCTATGGGTGTGCGTCTGCGCGTGTATGTGTGCATATGTCTGTGCGTGTGTCTGCGTGTGTGTGTGTGTGCATCTGTGTATATCTGTGTCTGGTCTGTGTGTGTGCGTCTGTATGTGTGTGTGTGTTCATCGAGCAGCACCCTGAGGCAGGGCATTGGAGCCAAAGAGAGACCGGTGTTTCCACACATGCCACAGAGGCAGTGACCCTCACCAGCATAATGACTCCCGGGGTTAATGCCAAGGGAGCGATCCAGCTTGCAGCCACAGGAGATGGGGAGAGGAGCCGGGAGGGGTGGGGGGGGGGAGCGATGGCGTTACGGAGCCACAAATGTTACACAGCTTTTGAGCCTTTTATTCCTGCATGTAAAACACAGCGATCTGTTTCCACACAAGCCACTCTGATTCAGTTTCACAAGCTGCCAGTGAGCCACTGCCAATCTATGTCATTCTGTCGCCGCTCTCTCTCGCGTTTCTCTTTCTCCATCTCTGTCTTTCTGAAGCTGGCGCTCTCGCTTTCTCTCTCTCTCTCTCTCTCTCTCTCTCTCTCTCTCTTGCTCTCTCTCTCTCTCTCTCTCTCTCTCTCTCTCTTTCTCCTTTCTCTTCCTCTCTCTCTGGCTCTCTGTCGCTGGCTCTCTCGCATCGCTAGTTATCTTCAATCTCTATTTTCCTTTCTCTCTCTCACTCTCTCTCTCTCTCTCTCTCTCTGTCTCTCTCTATGTCTCTCTCTCTGGCTCTTTGTCGCTGGCACTCTCTCTTTCTCTCTCTCTAGCATTCTCACGCATTTCTAAAGCTAAAAATACCAACATAACAAATGTTTTGAAAAGCCGAAAAAGGGTGGGAGTCTGCGGTGGTGGCGCGAGTGGACTTTATCCGTAAATCGAGGCAGAATTTCTGATGGAGGTTTATGCTGGCACCGTGCTAGAAGTGGAATTAGACTGTGGCAATCTCCCACTCGCATCTTCTTAGGCACTGTATGATGACGCATGGCCGTTGTCCCACTGCATTAAATGATTTGCGAAGTGGGATCTTCTTCTTTTTTTCGAGGAGGACTTTTCGTGGGGCGCACCAAAGCGAGCAGCCATTTGCATGGCATTTGCGGCTCGCACAACGGAAGAAGACATTTTAAGTGCCGGGTGCCATTTTCCTGCAGACATTGTAGCAGAGATTGCTCTCATAAATAACACTTTGGAATGAAATTGCAGTTACTTTGTGCACGTGAACCTCTGGGAATGATGCCCCGAAGGCCCGTTCGCTGTGTGTGTCGGCGTGTTTATTTGTCGGTTTTCTTCCCCGGCTATAAATCTGCCGTAAAGAATAAATAAATCCAGACGTTGCTCTGCTTTTTGTCCATTACTATCCACTGCTGAATTGTAATGAGGCACAGAAATGAACATCCAAGAATACTCAGAATACATAATACTAAGAATACCAATGGCCTTTTGACTTTCAGATAATCCCTACCTGCTTCTAAATTCCGGTGCCTGCATAATACGGGCATGTGTATTTGTGTAGTGAAACACAGAAAATGTTGTTTGACCGGAAGAGGCCGTACAGAGTGCATAGAGAGTTTGGGATGGTGGAAACCTCTCCTGTTGTTGCGTAACAGTGTAGATATTGAATACGTGACCCGGGGACCACTTTATCTCTTCCCCCGCACACAGATTGCATTCCATAATCTAATGAGACAGATATTCTTTAATGGAAATTCCGGACGAGGTCATGATTGCCCTGATAAAATGTAAGGTCACACTCTACATAATTCATGGCTCATCCTGACTTCGCGCCGTGGTCTCATCACTCTCTCATTACCATGGCAACGAAACCGTCCTCCCATGCGTTTTATCAAATTATTTGCGCGGCGTATTAAGTGGGTGACGTGCGTGCGGGGTTCTGCCAGCGGCGCGTGGCAGCGGGGGGAAAGTGATAGGGCCGCCCTTGCGAGGTGATTACCAGTGCATCATTGGGTTTTCACGGAAGGCACGTTTAAACTCTGGGGCCCCCGACTCATAAGGTTGACTAATAAGGGCACAGAGAGACAGGAGCCAAACACACGTGACGAGATCAATTCGCCCAGATGTGGCTGACGGATGGGCTTCGGTGGTTTGCTTGCACAGGTCGGGCTTTATATCCCAGTAAACCTTTTGAATAGGCCTTATTAAGTATTGATAAAGGGCGTAGCAACAGTGTTTTCTATTAAGTGTTCATTATTTATGAAGGTATCGACGTGAAGGATGACATGTAGAGGATGAAAGAGAACAATGCACATCCCGATTTTTCCTGAGATTTTGTTTGAGCTGCTTCACCTCACAGCCAAAATGTGACTATATCACTTTTAGCCTAACATTTACTTTTACATTCAGGGTATGTAACAGACGCTTTTATCCAAAGCGACTTAAAATAAGTACATTTTTCAGAAGAAAGAGAAAGATTGATCCCCCACACGGCCTTGCTCCCTCCACATCACAAACCTCAACGTTGGAAAAGTTATTCTGCAAAACTAAAAGAAACAATGGTCATTTCCAACAAATCGTTGTCCCCGGAGTCAGGATTTTTGATTTATGTCTTGTGTTTAGCAGCACATTGTGAATGCTAACACAACGTCTGTCCCGAGACAGAAAACACTTACTGTTTTCTGTTTATAACGTGATCCCATCCCGTACATCTGATTCAAGTGACAAAACCAAAGGACCACGATTGGTCGAGAAACAGCATGAAGCGACAGAAGATGAGTGAGATTTGGAATAGGTTCTGCCTTATCCGACCATGCGTGCAACACGAACACACAGAAAGCAAGTTGTGTAAAAATCTAATCAGACAGTCGAAGACATCTGTAGCCTCCAGAAGATTGGAAGCTGTCACATTGGCATGGTGGGCCACTTTTGGGCATCTACATCTGCCACTGCTTTTTTTGGCTTCAGCAGAGACGTCCCTTGCCAAGCTGAATTTAAGTAGTGAATACCAAAATAAATATCACGGTTCGTTTTTTCCCCGAAAGCTGCTGCCACCCGATTCCTTTTCCTCACGATTCAGGTTTTGACATATCCTATTGTCCACGACGCGTATCACTACGCTAAATATATGGACAAATAATTGGGAAACAATTCAAATAACAAAGAGATTATTCATGTTAATTTTGGATGCGTCACGGATCGGAATGCGTATCGGAATGCCTGCCAGAATTGTGCCATAACTTTCGTTGAAGTTTCTCCGGAGTCATCGAGACTCCAAAGCAAAGCAACTGCGTAAACAACGGTTTGGAAAGTGAAGGCAAACGCGAGTCTGAGATTAAAGTAAATGTCAGCACAACTGAATGTAGTTATGTGGAATGACTCAACAAGGAGAGAAACAGCGCGGCCCAACAAACAACAAAGACAATTCCATCCACATCCCCTCCTTGCCAGATCCATTATCGATCAATGATAAACAATATGTGTGGATGAATGTGTACACACGGATATTAGAAAATGGAATGGGGATGAAAGAAGAGGCGTCGGGGGGGGGGGAGAAGCGTTGCTGGTCAGATGCGATGACCCCAGGGCAGGAACGGCACAGGGTATTTGTTGTTTGCGTTCGCCGACATTATTTCCCAAGGTCTGAGAAAACAATATTTTTCAATGCGGATCCTCATTTCCCTTTCCCTGACCTATCATTCTCAGTTCAGGTTTTTGCCATTGTTGGCTGATTTCAGCCAGGGGGCCCCCAACCTCTGTACGTTGGGGGCCCGAATGAAGTGGCAGTGGCGAGGACAGCATGGTTGTTTAGGACTGTGTGTGTGTTTGTGGGGGGTCTTGTGGGGTCCACATGCCACCCCCCACCCCCGCTGTAGAGACAACCTGCAGGGAAGGAAACTCATCATGGCCCTGGCCCAGGGTGTTGGGTTAGTGTTAGCGCCCAAATGGGAAAACGTGTTCAGCACAATAAGTGCATGGAACTGGGAGGGTGGGGGGGGGGGGCTGTATGGCGCAGCAGGGACCCTCCGTCTCTGTCTCGGTGTCTCGATCTCGTCTCTCTCTCTCTCTCTCTCTCTCTCTCTCTCACCCCTTCATTTTCTTTCCCATCACTCTGTGTGTCAATGAAAACCAGTGGAGCACCCAATACACCAACACACACACACACACACACACACACACACACACACACACACACACACACACACACACACACACACACACACACACACACACACACACACACGCACGCGCACACACTCCCCCAGCTCCACCCAGCCCATTCCATTTAGGCATCCATCACCCCGCGGCGGGTTAGCAAATAATTGACTGTACATGAGGTTGACTGACGACACAAAGGAACGCGTATCTGCGGGTTGTTTCCAATCCGTCAACCCCGGTGCTCACATGGCACCGCGTGCCCCGCAGCGCCGACGTCGCAAACATCGCCAGCGCATGTTCCAAAATGGTTTCCCTGAGACGTGACACGTCGGGGGTTCTCGGGGGCAGCCGGCGCGATGCGAGGGTGCAAGGTGCACAATGTGAACGGCTAAAAAGGGGCGGCGGTAAGCTCAGGAGGTGCGGGTCGGCTGGTAACCGGAAGGTTAGCCGCCGGCTCGATCCCCGGGCTCCTCCTAGCTGGGGTGTCGAGGCGTCCCTGAGCGAGACACCTCAACCCTGACTGCTCCCGACGAGCCGGCTGTCGCCGTGCGTGGCTGACGCCGCCGTCGGCGCGTGAAAGTGTGCATGAACGGGTGAACGTCAGGCAGTGTTGTGAAGCGATTTGGGTGGCCACTGGTTACAAAAAAAAAGAAGCGCTTTATAAATGCAGTCCAGTTACCATTTAAAAGCCTCCGTAAGGAACGTCCATCCTCTCGATGTCTGGGTCCTCAGTGTTTCTCATTGGCTCTCCTAACATGTGACCAGGAGAGCTGACCTGCTGTGCTTCACTGTGGAAACATCCATCACGTGGAATGGAATTATGCTGAGCCGAGTGACGGCACAATTGATTTTTTTTTTTTTTCCTGTGAAAGCGAAAGCTAATTGGAGGACGCTGTTGTTCACTTCGCCCCAATACCGAGGATGAATTTGGTCACCAAGGGAAACAGGAACTGGACCAATCAGAGTTTTGAGTGGGATTGGGATCATTAAAGAACAAAAAGCTTTGGACCATTTTTTTATGAGCAAACCTGATGTTTAAGGATGTCGTCGGAAACTTGAGTACTCGAGAACTCGATCAACTCTATAGACTTAATAGAAGAAGAATCCTTCATAGTCCACCAACTCTCCCACATTCACTCAAACCTATGCCGCCATATACTATTGTTTTTTTTTCTTTTCTCTTCTCCGCGGTGCAGACAGTGCAGATTCTTCTTTAAAAGGCAATCTCCCGTGGCCCTGTCTGATGTTTAAAGACCCACAGGTCTGAGCCGAGTCGGGCCACAGTTGGGAGAAAATGGGCCGAGAGAATTATATTTTTGTGTGATGGCCGCCTTCCTACGGGTGTAATTGGTTTGAATGGTAAATCGAAAGCGCCCCGGCTAGGTCACAAGGTTGTGTGTTAGGAGTGCAACAGTCAATTGACTTCAAGCCCGTCTGTACCACCACCTCCCCTCCCCCCATCTCCCTGCCCTCATCACACTCAAGAAAAATGAAGTCTCCTAAATTGCCACAGACCTAATCTTTTCTTCTGCCTCTAAAATGTAAGAGCCCGGTTTGTCAGTATAATTGGGTACTGCTGTTTTTTATTTTGTACGGTATCGTTTCAAGGTACAATAGTGTCCCGGTGTATAGATTTTTAAATTCCGGTTGCCATTGCATCATATGTGTATGCGGTTTGGTTCAGTGATATGTAATTTGCCCTCCGTGGGAGAATAGCGGTGGGATTATATACAAAGCTTGCATCCTTTCGAAGCGGGCGCCTTGCACACTTTGCATTGAAGTGGCCAGAATGCCTGATTAAACAAAAGACCTCCGAGGCTTTTCAATAAAACTTTAAATATAGCTATAGTCTGGCATAAATTCACAAGTAATTGCACTTGCTTGTTTCAATGTTGAGCGAAGGACTCGAGCGGTCGCTGTAGACTCATGTCCAAGGCTGGGTGTGCATGCAGTCTGTGTCACACACAACCTTGGATACAGGTAAATAAAAGCTCTTCAGTCTGAACACACTCAAAACACTTTTGACCACTTGATAACCTAGCCTACCCATTATATGTGGAGGGAGGCTTGGAGGGAAGGTGTATTTTGTCCCCCGTTGGAGAATTGTGTTTGATCACCGAATGTCAAAGGAACACATCGTTTTTCTTTCAGGATAAAATGTTTTGAAATCATTCTGGGCATTTTATTTTTCAGTGCTTTTACTCCTGCGTATCCAGGGGTCTGCTGAAGGCCACTCATGTTAATCGCTGGTGGTGATTCAGCTGGTTGTGTCGTTGGCTGGGTCCCGTGTCCATGGACTGGAACAGGACTGTGTGAGACGCTTCACCAGTGGGCGGATGTACACTTCAGGCTCCGTGTCAGTGGTTGTGTTTTCAACGAGGACAGGATGTAACATCACGAGATTCAGATGTTATTTTTGCCGAGGACCACCTGGGACTACATTTAGATTAGCCAATTTAATGTTTTCACATGAAATCCCATATTGCATAATTCATGCCATCACCAGAAAACATCTGTTTCTCCAACCGGCCGTTTGAGGCAACATTGAATGAAAAAGTATAAACGTAATAATTTAAACGTTTTTTTAGTTGAAGTTCAGTTTGTTCATCACCGACAAGGGCTTACTATCTATTTATCTGTACATTGCTATCTATTCATACATTTTCTTGGTGTGTTGGCGTATAAACAAAGCCCTAGTCCCTTGCAATCAGCATGCCACGCGCACAGCAGAGAAAACCTTTGGGTTACCTGATGTTACCTTTTGAAGGCATGGAGCTATTGCAAGGAGCCCCCGGGCCGGGGAAAGAGAAACAACAATCTCCCTATCTGTAGAGGATGAATGAGCTCCTACAGCCTGCTCTCTCTGATAGGCTACCTGAGATGTGATTCAACCAGACAGAGACACATACACACACACACACACACACACACACACACACACACACACACACACATAAATACCCACTCAGCTTTATTCAGATTTCATGGAAACTCTCCAGGAAAGCAAGTTGTCAGTCTTTTTTTTTATAAAGGAACTAGCTGGAGGGATTGGAAAGAGACTCAAAGAGAGAGAAAGAGAGAGAGAGAGAGAGAGAGAGAGGTTGGGTCTGGGGGGGGGGTTGACAAATAGTTTCAGGAAAGTGTACATGTTTCATTAATTTTGCTTAATTTTTGGAACTGTCTTGTGTCGCCAGAGGATATTTGAGAAGCAAGTAAATGTGTGGCGAATTGACTGTTAGTGCCCGCAGGTAATGACTTGCTTTCTAAGGAAGGAACTTAATTGTCTGTCACCGCATTGCAGTGGCAATACCAGCGCTAGTCGTGGCGGTAGTGTATCTATATGATGAATGTATCTCCATAATGTTCTACTGTTCGCACTCTTAAGCGATCTGTCAATAATAAATAAATAAATAAATTATATATATATATATTTAAGCAATAGATCACAACAGCCTGTGGTATGTGCTCATTATACCACAGTTAAGGGGTGTTGTCTGTCCTGACGCGCAGCGGAGGCAGTGTAAGTATGGCGAAATGAAAGTCATAGACACCCTCAATTTAGAAAAAGCGAGAAAGTCTGGAAACCATTTTTTTTTTAAACAAATACAAAAAAGTAGTCCCTCCTGGCTGCCTGCAAAGTGTACGGCGGTTGCTGTGCAACACACTGTAGCGTCCTTCAGAGAGAAGGCTAGGCTAGAGACGGTAGCTTGGTTCGCCGGCAATTTAACCTACTATCGAGTTCACTCACCGTGTGCCTATTGCTTTACAACATTTCCATGCTCTCCAGCAATCAACATATTTTTAGGCTTCAGTGAACTATGCTATTGCTTTTATATATAAATAAACAACAGTTCAAGTTAGGCACGAAGTGAAGTGATATACATAACAGTTGAGAACCAATCAGATTGCTTGATTTAAGCCACCCGTTTTATAAATTTATATATATGATACTGAGGTAGTGTATGGCTTCCTGAGTATCACCAAAGACACCAACTTAACATTCAGGGGAGGAGACTAGAAGTGATTTATATGGATTTTCATTTGCACATCCAAGCTTCTTATCATGCATTAAAAGTGCTGAAGTGGAAGGGTCTTTGGAAGCTGTCATTGCCCTTTCTGGCTGAGGTGTCAGTGGGTTTAGGTCCACTGGACAATTTATTTGCCCAATAACAGAATATCCTCTACGCTGTCTGCACACACAGGTCAACCCAGAGCTCAGGCGTAATAAATGCTAGTGAAGAAAGACTATTGAGTTAATCAGTCTGTCTGGAGGCGTTAGTTCACCGGGGAGGTCAGCGGGATAGACTTCTCGCCCTTTTTCGGCCAAAGTTTAGTTTACCCCCCCCCCCCGAATACCCTGGGGATTCAAATCCAGCCACGCCGTTGACATAAGCTCGGCTCTCTTGCCTCACGTTCGCCTGCCCGGCCTTGCTGCTGCTGCTACACCGAGGAATTGTTCTGCGCTCGTGATGTTGCTCTCGTTCATTGCATAACAAAAGACACACAAACCCGGTGCCCTTTGGGGCTCTCACAGAAGCACGGTCGTGTGTGCGTGTTTGCGCCTTTTTCGCGTGTGTGTGTGTGATCACAACACACGCAACCACCGCGTAAAACAAAAGCCCGTGGTAGATCCTCCCTGCTCTTTTCTGTGTTGCCCCACTCAAAGGGCTCTCGCATCTGAAAGCCGACACTACCTTGAGATGAACCCGTGTTGTCTTTCAACCCCGGCTACAAAACGGCGTCTGTCCCACGCTTTGTTTTTTTGTGTGTTCTGCTTTGGCACCGGCCCTCCGGAGGGCGAGGAAGCTATTGACGGATATCTCCGTTAGATGTCCTCGCTGTTCCAGCTCAAGCTCCTAGCCTAAGCTGTTTTTGGCCCCCCCCCCCCACCCCACCACCACCCTCTGACTTGACCTTCCCCGCCTCCGTAGCCCAGCCCCTGCCACATCCATCCTTCCATGAGACAAAGAGTTTGCTGCCCTGTTTTGCGGGGAGGCTGAAGAGCTGTCTGGCTCACTGTCAGCAGCCCCCCCCCCCCACCACCCCTCTCTCCTCCAGAGAGTGTCCAAGTACAGATTGTGGAGGCGGCTGATAGAAAAATAAGTCCCATACCCTGTGTGTGTGTGTGTGTGTGTGTGTGTCTGTCTGTGTGTGTGTGTGTGCATGTGTGCGCGTGTAGGGGTCTGCGTGTGTGTTGGGGGGGGGGGGGGGGGGGGGGTTGCGAAAGCAAGTGTTTACGTGCGTACATTACGTGCTCAGACAACATAAGTGTGTGTGTGTGGCAGAGTGCAAGTGTTTATGTGTGTACGTACGTGCTCAGATAGCATAAGTGTGTGTGTGTGTGTGTGTGTGGGAGAGCGTGAGTGTTTACGTGCGTATGTACGTGTGCATATAGCAAGCATAAGTGTGCGTGTGTGTGTGTGTGTGTGTGTGTGTGTGTGTGTGTGTGTGGTAGAGCGTGCGGTCGTTCACGTGCGTGCGCGTCATCCTCCGTTAACATAAGTGTGTTTGTGTGTGTGTGTGTGTGTGGGGGGGGGAGCGCGCGGTCGTCCGCGTGCGTGCGTGCGCGCGTCGTGCTCGGTTAACATAAGTGAGTGGCTGTCACACATTTTGTTTGCATCAACACTTTTCTTTGGAGCTGCCCCACCGCCGAGGGGGGGATAGATGGAGTGGGTGTTGGTGGGGCTGCAGGAGGAGGGAGCGATGGATTGCTTCTAGCAGGGGAGAGATTGTTGTCAGGGCCGCTGTCCTGCTCCGCGCGGTTGGGGTGGGAGATGGGGAGGGGGAGGGGGAGGGGGAAGGGGTGGGTGGGGGGGGGGGAGTTTGCCTGGAAGAAACCAACCTGCTGCTCCTCTCCGAAGGAGGAAAAGCAGCTTCAACACCACCGGTCCCCCCCTCACAACAGATCCGAACGGTGAACCGGGAAAAAAAATTGCTGGTTTTCTTTTAGCGTTTTTTTGTATTCCTTTTTTATAAAGCGTGGGTGACAAGGGTCTCCGACATATTCCATGGCGTCCCGCCGGGCTCGGGGCCGCCCGGGGGGCGCGCGGGGGGGGGGGGGGGGGGCGGCGGGAGGTGAAACGGCAAGGCAGGGAGTGAGGTTAGGGGCGGGCGGTCCATCCAACACCGGGGTTGGAGAAGAGGGTGACAGCTCGCACCTCAGGTACTCATTCTTCAGCGACAGAGACAGGAAATCTTTGGCTTTTAATCTGCTCTTACGAAGAAGGAAGAGCAAAAGGACCGGGGCGCTCTCCTGCCTGCTCTCCTTCTTTCTCCCCCCGTTCATATCCCTCATCTCTCCGTTTCGTTCTTATTCCACCTGCTTCAGCAGTTTCAGTCTTTTCTATCCCCCTATCTATCCCCCCCCCAACCGCCCCCACACACACCTCTCTCCTTTAGCCTTATCCTATACACACTTATATCCTTGTCCTATACCTCACTCCCTGCCGTCCTCTTACTCATGCCTGTCGCTCCTGGACCATTGAGAAAACGGCAGACTGCCCTCGCCGGCACCTCCGCACCTCCCCCTCCCAGCCTGAACTCTGTCCGCTTCCCCTGCTGACCTCGTAAAGATGGAAGTAAGAGGATTCCGTCCCTCCGCGGTGTCAGAGCGAACCGTGCACCAGCCCAATATAGGATAAAGAGCTTAGATATTAAACATCGTTAGGCAGGGGGGAAAACCTGACAGCGTGTGATGTCCAGTTTGCACTGTTGAATATAAGCTCCTTCTGGATGTTTCTACACCACAATCAGACACCCTTGCTCATATTTGCGAATGAGGATGGGGTTGGAGGGAAAGGGTTCATTTTGCTCTAAAAAGGGAAAGAATTTGTCTAGAGATTTGATGGTGTTTGTTTTCGGATATTGCAATTTCACTAAAAAAGCAGCTAAGCGTAGAGCGCTAATCCCTTCTGAAAGCTATGCTATCCTCAATCCACCATGTTGGTCATGTGTGACACTGTGCGCAATCACAGACGACAACACCAGCAGCAGCAGCAACACACAGTGGCTTGTATCACCCGCACTGTCACGGGGAACTCTGCTAACCATTTTCCCTTCGCCCCTCCCCGGAAAGAGAGCACAACGGAAAACATCTGCAGCCCACGACAGGCGACACGCCAATTGTCAATTTTGTGATGCTTTTAAGTGTCATTTTTTCGATTTTGCTTTGTACATTTCCATATGAGATAAGTGTTTCCTGTTTGGGTAGATAGGAAAAGAAAACGGATTAAGTGACAGATCGTGAATTTCATTCAATAGTGGAGAGAGAATTGGGTAATTGCTCGTCTCTCACGATCAAACAGAGTATAAGATGCAATTGTGGCACCTCTGCTATCCATATTCCAGTCTTCAGAGGCAAATTGAATAGAAGGGAAGTGTGATTCCGTGGCCTATGGCCGTGGTGTTAGTGGTTCAGAGAGTCTAGTTTGAGTTCTTTTGTGAGCGTTTGTTAGTGTTAATCGCTAACGTTAGCCTAAGCCGCAGAAACACAAACCACCCCGGTCGCCCTGTTGCTCAGACTGTGTTAAAGAAACCAGGAGCTTTCTATTGGACTCTGGAGAAGCCGTGTTTGTCTGCCTGTTAGCGGTCTGACACTCACAGAACCCGATATTCCTAAAGGAATAGCTGTGGTCACGGGGTCTAGCCACCCACAACACACACAAATTTACACGCCACGTACACACACACACACACACACACACACACACACCATCTCTTTAGGCTACCCAGTCAAACTCCAGCTTTACCTTTCCAAATAGTTTTCTATCCCCCTCCCTGTCCTTATTTTCCAATCTCCAATCAATTCAGTGCCCTCCTCCCTCCCCCCCCCCCCCTGCAGCATTCAGAGTCTGTAATCAGCATTATTTATTGTGATGGAGATTAACATGGTTGCCTAATCAAGAGTGTGAGAGAGAGAGAGAGAGAGAGCGGGAGAGAGGGAAGGGGGGGACTCACGCTCCAAATATGCCTTTCTCTATTACGCTCATCCTGATGAAAACGCGCCGTCTTTAACGTGATGAGCGCAGCGACCTAATGGACGTGCCCCAAAGTAATGATGATCCCCTGTGCTAAATCCTCGCCGGCGGTCGATGCCGGCCGCCGCCGCGTGAGTGAGCGTCACTGCCAGCGTGGCGTTCGATAAGGCGGCGTGCGGATTGATCCATGGCGAACAGCAGCGCGGGAGTGGTTGTAGGCCATTCGCTGCTGTGTTGCCCCCCCCCCGCCCCCCCCCCTCCCCTTCCTGGGGGTATTACGTTTCCACAGTAAAGCTGCTCCTGCTGGAATCACACAGTGTGTGTTCTGTTTGGGTGTTATATATATAGATATATATGGGGTTTTTTTGGCTTGAAGTGGTATGGGCGCTTTATGGGACGGCTGAAAGAAGACTGTCACTCATGAGTAAGCCTGTAGGTAGGATTGTTCAGATTGTGCTGCCGGTCAGAAGCTTAGAGCAGATGGGTTTCCCAGGAAGATGAGATTTAGCTCACTCACACACAAACACACACACACACACACACACACACACACGTGCGTGCACATATGCACGGATCAACACACAGATGCACACACAAATGCACACACAGAAGCAAACACAAATGCACACACACCACACACACACACACAAGTAACCAAAGCACACGCGCACACTCGCACGGATCCACACACAAATGCACACATGGCTCACACAGAAGCAAACACAAATAAATGCACGCACGCACACGCACACACATACATACAAGTCGCCAAAGCACTGTGTGCACATGCACACAGAGGGGGCCAAGGGCTGGTGATCAACGGTGATTACAGACTGACAACATCCACCATGTGTGGGCACCGCACAGCCATCAACTTCCACGCGCCAGGCAATCTCCCCGCTTGATGCTCTCGAGCACCATCGCCACGGCAACGATCACACACGCAAATCCCACACACAAACAAACATACACACACACACACACACACACACACATGCACACGCACAGGCACACGCACGCACGCACTCAACGCACGCACACGCCTCAGCTGTCGCGCCTCGGCGGAACATTGAGGATGAAGATTGTCAGCCAATGAGATCAGTGTGTCACACATGGAGATGACGTTGAGGAGGGGCATGAACAGTCGAGATGATGGGAGCGGCTGCGCCAATGCGCTCCCGACACACGCACTCTGTCACGCTCCCACCCTCCCCTCTTCAGTCGCTAACCGGGGCTACGTTTGGCTTCTTCTACTTTTTTTTTTCTTGGTGTGTGTGTGTGTGTGTGTGTGTGTGTGTGTGTGTTTGTGCTTCTATCTGTCTGTCGCGGATTTGAATGCATTCACTTCAATTCCCATGCTCTCCTCAACAAATGTGTTGGAAAAGTCCTAACAGCTGTGCTCCAGCCAGTGGGAGTATGAGAGGGGGGGGGGGGGGGGGGGGGGGCGATGTCTCCTCTGTAGA
>NC_140283.1:16813903-16839241 GCF_964030765.1 Micromesistius poutassou
TTTCTCTTTCGCTCTCGCTCTCTCTTTTTTGCTCTCTCGCTCTCTCTCTCTCTCTCTCTCTCTCTCGCACTCTCTCTCTCAGTGGCACACAAATACAATCTCCTCTTCTCTTTATCTTTTATTATCCAATGTCTGGCCGTCTCATTTAAGGCGCTGACATTTCATATGAGAAACATCACTGCCACAGACCCGTATGAAAACGTACGCGCACACACACATGCACACACACATTGTCACATACACACATGACCACATGCACACACATATACAAACACACACCGACACAGGTGCACACACATTAAGTCCCAAACACACACCCTCACAAAGGTACACACACACACACACACACACACACACACATCAACTCACACACATGCAGACGCACAAACACACGCACACACTTTACCTCACCCATGTACACACACATTAACCCACACACACATAAGCTCACACGTGCAAGAGGAGGAGTGGATACGCAGAGGGAAAGGTCATGCGTGTTCTCCCTGGACTTAATCACCCACTCTCATTGAGTGGCTGGCTGGCTGGCTCACGCTTGATTGATTGTGTGTGTGTGTGTGTGTGTGTGTGTGTGTGTGTGTGTGTGTGTGTGTGTGTGTGTGTGTGTGTGTGTGTGTGTGTGTGTGTGTGTGTGTGTGTGTGTGTGTGTGTTTTATGTGAACATGAATCGTAGTGCATGCAAAGGCAATTGAAACATGGAAGATTGATCCCTTAGGGTGCAATGGACATATGTGTATGCTTTTAAATTCATTTTGTTTTGTGCACATATATATATATATATATATATATATATATATATGCCACAGATCACCTCACATGGTCGGGACACACACGGTGTGAGGGAGAGAGTTGAAAGGGTGTGTTTGGGTGGGTGTTTATGTAGGTCTATATATATATATATATATATATATATATATATATATATACACTGTATACTGTAACCCTATACATAAACACCCACACAAACACACCCTCTCATCTCTCTCCCTCACACCTTGCGGCACCCCATCGTGTGAGCTAATCAGTGGTCTTATCAGGAGGTCTGTAGGGCGGTACCTTGCTCATTACCCACTCATGGCCCTGACAGAGTTTCCCTGGCAGCGAGTCTGAAGGCTCCTTTGAGCTCGACGTTGCCCCTGGGTTTGCAGGGAGCAGGGGGCACCCCAGATCCACTAGTACAGTCACCTTCAAAGACCAAGGAACATGAAGCGACCGATGAAACCTTGAACGAATAAATTAAGAGGCTGGGTCTTAATTTGGCCCACAAACACACTATACTAGATCATCATGTTTGTGGTTTATTTGTGGGGATTAAACAACATTTCGGTTGCCCATTCAGAAGAAACAATAATGGAGCCAGTCAAGTCCATTAGCATCGTTGACACACTGCTCGGCCCTCCTCCATTATTCCGTGCGCTTAGCCGCGTTGGAACGCGCTCTTCCACGCGCGCGCGCTAACACACTGACGGGGCTACTGCGCTACCGCTAAGCGCTTCCTCTGAGAGCGCCCCTCCGGGGTGTCTATGTCTCCGTACTTAGCTGCTCATTAGCGGCTCGACGGTCCCGCCCCAGCCCTGGCCAGGCCAGAGCAGCCGCTGGCAGAGCAGGGCTATCAGAGATTAAACTGAAGCCTCAGCTGCTCAGGGGGGAATGAGGAGGGTGGGGGGGGGGGGTGTACTCCTGTCGCTCAGTGCTGTGCTACAGAGGGCTGATAATGGTGTTTGTTTAGCCATTAGTCAGGCCCTGCTTAGCATCTCCCACCGCTACCCACCACCATCACCTCTGGCAACAGGAGAGGCTTGATGGAGGACGGATGGAGCTTGCGAGTCGGGAGTCAGGGAATCGTGTGATGGAGGGGGGAGGAGGAGGGGGAGGAGGGGGAGTTGGAGGAGGAAGAGGAAGAGGTGAACACAGTAGTTTTGTCCCAGTGCATACAACAAAAAGGGGGGGGGGGAGGGGGGAGCAGAGCAAGGACAATAATGCCCCTTCCACTGGAAGCGGTACCCACACTGAACGATTGCCATGGCGACTGACTGAGTGTGTGACCAGGAGCAAGGGCCCACTACAGCCAGGAGAAAGTCTTCAGTTGGTCCGCGTTTCAACCCTTCCTGCGGCTTTGCGTAATTGAGGATCATTTTGCTCCAAGGAGCCATCAGAATCGCATAATCATCATCCCGTCCGTAAACCGAGAAGAAGAAAACAACTAGAGAATTGAATTAATGAATGCTTCGGGCATGGTGTGCGCGTGTGTGCGCGCGCGTGCGTGCGTGTCCATTGTGCCTTCATGTGATTGTGGGACGGTGGGGTTGTAAGCAGAGTCAGTAACATGAATGTGATACAGAGGGTAAAAGAAAGTCCCCTTTTTTTTTGTTGGAGTGTCTGGTTCACGGTTCTACGTGAACTTTCTCTCCATCAAAGGGTCGTGCGATAAGCTCCCATCGTCCCACTAATTAAAAGTGGCTTAATCTGTTTCCTTCTGCATGACCAGTGGAAATTACTCCTTCCTAGCGGAAGCCATTTAATGAGCTATTTTTTCTTTCATTTTCTTTCACCCTCCGCCCCCCCCCCCCACCACAACTCTTTGAGCTATCCCCATGTTAGCTCCAAACCTGACCTTTTCTTCATATGCTGAGGATGGCAAAGCTAATCTATGGGCCATTAACGCAGGGCCATTTGTCATCACCAAACTGCTTGAATGATACAGGACCCAAAGCTATTATTTTATAACGGCCAGGAAATGGCATCCCACCGCAAGCAGGCTTCCATCTCCAAACCATAGGTATTATAAACAACATGTCGGAGTGGAACTCGTCATTACAACGTGTCTTGCCTCTCTCTCTCTCTCTCTCTCTCTCTCTCTCTCTCTCTCATACTATCCCTCTCTCTCTCTCCTACTATCCCTCCCTCTCTCTCTCTCTCTCTCTCCTACTATACCTCTCTCTCTCTCCCCCTCTCTCTCCCTCTCTCCCTTTCCCTGCCCCCTCTCTCTCTCTCTCTCTCTCTCTCTCTCTCTCTCTCGTTCGGCTCTAACAAGCTCGGACATGGCACAAGATCTCGCTCTCTCTCTGTGTCTCCCTCCGCTGTGACATTTGCACATAATGGACCACCTCCTTACAAGGCGAGATCTACCCGGGAGCGAGGGAGACGAGTTCGGCCCGGGGCCAGTGTAAACACAAGTATGTGGGGGGTGTGGGGGGGGGGGGGTGTTAGGGGGGACTCACAAGGTGAGTCTTTGAAGGCCCCTCTCACTGCTGATACACGGCGTGGACGATGTGCGGCCCAGTCATGCAGCATGTGGGTGGCGGCGGCGGCCAGTGTTGCAGTTAATCACAGAGGGGATCGGTGTTTCTCCTTGAGAGACCCAGCAGGGGGGGGGGGGGGGGGGGGGCACCGGGACTAAACCACGTTACCAGATACCTTCACGGCTCATTGGCTTTATGCCTGTGAAGTGAAATCATTAGAACCAATAAAGTGTGTAATTGATTCCTTCCGAATCCCCAACCGCCGGGGCCCGCCCGCCTGATTATTCTAGCCGCGGCGGCGGTGGCTAGGCGCTGAAACCTACGCGGAGCAGTTTACGGGGCACAGAGGGAGTCTAGGATGTTTACCCCGGGCCTAATGTGCGACGGCATAGCACCTATTCACACCGATAGCCACGGATCAACCAGACAGTTGTTACCTTTATTGCCGCTCATTCTTTCATTTGATGTCTCATGACGCCTCCCTCCGTAACGCTCCACGCAGTATATCGGCTGATAATAACTAGTCTGGGAACGTATAGTGTGTGTGTGTGTGTGTGTGTGCGTCGTCAGGTTTCGACGGCGGGCGCTGTTGGATGAGCAGTTATCCTCCCAACACCTATCTGCAGATCACTGACTCTTCCACCAGTAGCTCTCCAGACAGCTCGTCCAGAGCGCAGAGATATATAAATAGACGGCTGATCTAAAACATGTTTGTGTGGGAGAGCCGACGGGAGCGTTTTGCGGGCGTTCACCATGCATGTCAATATTTGATTGAACCACGGATCTGTGTGTGTGGGTATCGGTGAGCATCTGGGCCCGGTGGTGTAGGTGCTGCGGCTGGGGGCCCCGATGATGGTGGTGATGGGGGGGAGGGGGTGGTGCTGGTGGTGGGGCTGGTGGGGGGGGGGGGGGGGGGTGGCTGGCTCCTGAAGGTGGCTGTTTGACTCGGGGCCAGCCAGTTTAATCAGGTCCCCTGCCTGCGCCAGCTGTGTCCACAACACTGCAAACGGGGGCCGGGCCGGGCTGGCCCCCCCCCCCCCGGCGATCCACAGCCAGGTTAAGGGGGTGGAGGGAGCTGGCTGGCTGGCTTGGGGTGTGGTGGAGGGATTGGCTCATTAGCGTTGTGGTACCCAGGAAAGGAGGCAGCCCATATGGGGAATTGGAGGGGTTGAGAGGGCGTGTTTGTGTTTTTCTGTGTGAGGGAAATCAAGAGAGACGTTTGGGGGAAGGTGTGTGCCGAAAAAGGTGTTTGTGTGTGTGTGTGTGTGTGTGTGTGTGTGTGTGTGTGTGTGTGTGTGTGTGTGTGTGTGTGTGTGTGTGTGTTTGGGTTGCTGTTGTATGGTAGAGGGTTGTGTATACTCATTTTTAGCATTTGTACTTGAAAAACGGTGTCTGTGTGTGTGTGTGTGTGTGTGTGTGTGTGTGTGTGTGTGTGTGTGCCCACACAACTGTCCAGCTGGCAGGAGGCAGATAGCAGGGGCCCTGAGAGGGCCAGCGGAGCGCTGAACACACACACAAACAGACTATCAGTTCTAATGAAGGAGAGCTCTGAGCCCCGAAGAATTCCGTGTGTGTGCATGTCTCAGCCTGGGGACTTCTGCTACTACCCCCTTAAATACACACATTAAAATCCTCCACACACACACACACATTAAATTCACTCACATTCCTAAATCAAAATTGCACACACATTAATGTGCCCCCGCCCCCCACCACCCTCCGCACACACACACATACACACACACACACACACACACACACACACACACACACACACACACACACACACACTTTATGCACACATACACGTACACTTTAGTCACACATACACACACTTTAGCCACACATACACACACGTACACACACACACACACAGACACACACTTTAGCCACACATACGCACACATACACACTCTCACTCACACGCACACACACACACACACACACACACACACTCATACCCTGCTCACTCCCAGAAGCTGACTATAGAAGGAAGCCTCAACATGAGCGAGGTAGCTCGCTAGCCACAAGGCATCCGTCTCCGATGAGTTCTGTTCCTTGGTGGGGATGCTGGGCCTCCGCTGGGGCTCCTCCCACTGTGGCACACAGCGGCCAATCAACAGTCTGCTCTGGACGCGGGCTGAGGGTGAAGCGGGACCCAAACAAATGAACTGACAACTCTTGACAACAGCGAGGTAATCGTTCATATGGATACTGGGGCCGGCCCTCTCTGTCAAAAAAACGGAGCCCCTTTCTTCAGTCTGACAAGGCAACGCACGCACGCACCCACACACTCATTCACTGACTCACTGACTCACTGACTCGTGCACTCACTCACTCACTCACTCATTCACTGACTCACTCACTCACTCACTCACTCACTCACCCATTCACCCACCCACCCACCCATCCACTCACTCACTCACTCACTCACTGACTCGTGCACTCACTCACTCACTCACTCACTCACTCACTCACCCGTTCACCCACCCACCCACCCATCCACTCACTCGCTCACATCCCCGGCCACTAGACCAACAGGTGCGGTGACACCGTGAATTGCGACGCATGAAAGACATCCCAAAGACTTAGTCATTTACACGCTCCCGTGTTCACAGTTCACAGGAACGTTCTCCGCCATTTGCTCTCTGGAAAGGCAGAGTTGAGATGGCGGGGGGGGGGGGGGGGTTTGATGGACAAGAAAATGCTTCCCGCTTTTTTTAAACTGTACTTACGGCGTCTTTCCCCCTTACGCAAACTGTTATCGCAAGGAGCAAGCACAGCCAGTGCTTTTAGGAGATGGAGCTGGAGGGAGATTGGGTGGTGATGGTGGGGGTGGGTGGGGGGTAGTTTGACAATTGAGCACTAACCACAACATCCCTTCACCCCCTCGCCCCATCCACATCCTGCTCAGCTCCCGCCCAGCCAGTCACAAGCAGCGGGAGGGAGGGAGGGAGGGAGGGAGGGGGCTCCTACGGTTGACATGGAACCAATTTAATGCCTCCTCGCTTCTATCAGCGAGCGGGAACGGGAAACAGCTCTGATATGAAGACATTGCGCTCCTACCCACCCCTCAGCACCATCACCCCACCCCCACCCACCACCGCCGCCCCCATCACTGTCAGAAGGCGACATCTGTCAACGGACGTCGCGCGATATGAAAATTGCTGAATGCGAAGGGCCGTCCGTTTGGGGTAATATCCTATTATGTCTTTGTGGGTGGGGGGTGTCATTTTCCCTATTTTTGTATGTGTTTATTTATCGCTTGGCTTTACTCTACATATCAGATTCTAATGAGGCCAAGGAGCACTCTTGCCGGCTTTTAAGAGAAAAAATAAACGGCCAAATCAGCAGTTGTCAGAGTATTGCTGTGTGTGTGTGTGTGTGTGTGTGTGTGAGATCTAATCGTTGTACCACACTGTCACACACTCACAAACACACGCACACACCCCTCCCTCAAACTCACACTTGATCCTGTTGGATGCGGTGCTGGAGACGAGGTGGAGGGTGTGTGTGTGTGTGGTTGTGTATGTGATTATGTGTGGTTGTGTGTTTGTGTGTGTGTGTATGTGAGTGGGGTGCTGTTCAAGAGATTGGTGGACTAGCATGTGGTCAGCCAGGCAGGGCTGACCCCCCCCCAACCCCCAACCAGTGCTGGGAGGCTGGAGGAGGGCTCTCTGTGTGTGGTCAGAACGGGGGATTAGTCTCTGTCAGCATTTCAAACTGCGGGCATGATGCACGTGCCGTGCATGTTTAGACACACACACACACGCACACACACATACACACACACACACACACACACACACGTGTATACCCTCACACACACATACACACACAGGGGCGTCTCTCCTCTCTCTCTCTCTCTCTCTTTTCTAAAACGCGTCCAAATCTATGTGTCCAGGCACACACCTGCCATTTTTCAATTACATTTCATTTTCCCTCTGCTGAGAGCTGCTTTTTCCCTATCCAGACATGTCCTTACGGGTCGGGGAAGAGGCTTGAAGATATTGTACTGTAGCTGTCAGCCAGGGGTGTGTGTGTGTGTGTGTGTGTGTGTGTGTGTGTGTGTGTGTGTGTGTGAGTGAGTAGGTTTATGGCAGGGCGAGAGACCAAACCAGTCAACAGGCACACCTCCACATGCTCACCTCCTCCTCAAGTCTGTGCCTGGCACCTCTGTGGAAATATTTCCCCTCCTTTATGACACAGGGTGTGTGTGTGTGTGTGTGTGTGTGTGTGTGTGTGTGTGTGTGTGTGTGTGTGTGTGTGTGTGTGTGTGTGTGTGTGTGTGTGTGTGTGTGTGTGTGTGTGTGTGTGTGTGCAATTGGGTAATACGACCGTGTGTTTGGGCCACATGAACCAGGTAATCACAGAGAGAGAGACAGATAGAGAGACAGAGAGAGAGACAGATAGAGAGACAGAAAAAGAGAATGGTACAGGCAGATGAATTACTCCTTCAACTGTGCATTGAGATAAGGCCAAGCCCATCTATAAGGGGACAACGATTTTAATTTCATCAATGGCCCGCCATTTTTTAGTTGCGCTTCATTAACCCCTGCTGTTATTTCACTATTATTTATCCTGGCCATTGGGGGCCTCATTAGGCGTGTGTGTGACTGAGTGTGTGTATGTGTGTGACTGTGTGTGTGTGTGTGCGTGTGTGTGTGTGTGTGTCTGTGTGAATGGATATGTGTGTGTGTGTGTGTGTGTGTGTGTGTGTGTGTGTGTGTGTGTGTATGTGAATGTCTGTGTGTGCCGGAATGTGCCGCCGGCAGCGCTGGCTCCTATTTACACGTACATACATTTGGCGAGTGTCTCTGATAATACATCCTCAGAGTGAGCCGTGTGTTTGGGCTGCCTCCACTCATGGGGGGCCCCCAGAGGGCCCCTAGCGTGCGTGGTGGACGTGGCGAGGGGTAGGAAAAGGGAAGGCGTCTGGGACTGGTTTAAGACTGTTTGCGGCGAGAGCAGGTGGAACGCACCCGGGGGTACGTTCCAACTGGTCTCGCACTCAGTCTGACGCCCGCCTACTCTTTGAAGCCGCTCCTAATTCCAGCCTTGTGGATTACGAGACCACGGCAGAGCGGATGGAGTGAGTGATGGAGGTACAGAGAGAGAGAGAGAGAGAGAGAGAGAGAGAGAGAGAGAGAGAGAGAGAGAGGGGAGAGGGTTCTCCATAGAGGACGAACTTCCTTTGAAATGCGTACAGGATGGGTTTTTTCCGGCTCTATTGACCCACAAAGCAGAATCTGAGGGAAGTGTGTAGCGGGTTTTTCTTCTCGCATTCCGGAGGTGGCTTGTAGGATTTGCATGAATGAAGTGAAGCCCTCTTTGAAGTGAAATTTGAGTACAGTGGACCTCAGGTTTTCCAAAGTACTGCAACCCATATGTGAGAATTGATTTGCTGCTATGTGTTTTATAAAAATGTGGCGGCGAAAAATGCAACCATTGATTGTTCGCACAACTGACCCTCTGGTTTAACAAAAGGAGACCACAATATGTCTCAAACACAGACTTCCATTTATGCCGTTTGATTGTTTGGCTGGTAACTGTATCAAACAAAAGCCACTTTATTGTCCAGCAACTCAGCAACTCAGCAACTAAGCAATTAAGTCATTCACCCACCCACACACACAGGGAGCAATCATGCCTTGATGGTGTGAAATCACCATACTAGGCAGCTAACCAGCGACCGCCATCCTCTGGACCCGCTGGGGTCAAGTGCGTCGCTCATGGAAACCTCTGGACACTTAACCGCCTCCTGGTTACAATTGCCAGGTGACCTGCTCTACCCTTTGAACCATTGTCGCCCTTATTTTAAAACCTGTCATTTCTCTTGTTTGGCTAATGCACTAAGAAACGTGGTTGAGTTTGTAGCGGATTCAATTGGTTGACTCCCGGTCATAAGGCACTGGGTTCCCGGTTTCCACAGCCTACCTGGAGGCCATCCTAGTGCACTAGGATGCCTTGCACTAGGATGGCTTACAATAGGTTCCTTCACGTATCAGAATTCACTGTAAGTTGCTTTGGCTAAAAGCGTTTGATTGAATGAAATGGTGAAAAGTGTTACGTGTGCATTCCTGGCGTCCTCTGGTTCCTGGTAAAGTTCACATTAAGGTCACACTAACCCAGGAGGTGGTGTAAGGGAGCTTGCTTTGTTGTTTCTTTCAAGGCTTTCCAACTCATCCAAGGCGGCGCCAATGAAGCTCTTCAAATGCTACGATTTTAGCATTAGCTAGAACGGGCCCCCGGGTCCTCTTACTCAGTAGATAGACAAAAGATGTCCGCTTTCTGGTGTTACATCTGAGCCTGTAAAAGACAAGTGCGTCAATGTGGAAAAATGCCTTTGGCGAAAGGTCCAACATGATAATGACGTTTTAAAGGTTTAAAGTTGTTGGGCGTTGTTGGTTAAATTTGGTGGCCGCGGCAGTGTTTGCCCTTTTCTCTCCCCCATTAAACGCTATTAGATGAAACAATAAAAAAGAAAATGACCACAACACTCCCACGACCGGACAAGCACCGCCAGGGATTTATTTAACTGTGTCATTTCAGTTTTAATGGCATCATGCAAGGTATGAATTAAAAAGGGCAGGATGCACACTTCGCCCAGCATAATGGGTTTTTATAGAAAGGAAGAATGGGGCAGCAGAAATAGCCAACCAAAAATCTGGGGGGTGTGTGTGTGTGTATGTCTGTGTGAGAGAGATAGGGGAGCTACTACAAAAAGGTAGTGTCTGTTAAAATTCTCTGTGTCTGACCTATTTGACCTTTTGACTGTGATGACTATTCTGCCAGACACTTTTATCCAAAGTGACTAGGCATACACTGCACCGAATTCTGAGGTCAGTGAGCGTGAACACAAACACACAAACATGCGCATGGTGACCATTTTAGGCAATGATATTATAACTTATGGCTTTTCATGCCTCGGAGTAACATGTTTATTTTTTACATTTTGGGTAGTGCCAAGAAGAAAATGAGGCTGGCATCTGGCCACGCCTCACATGAGCTTCTGGGTCTTGCGATTTGCGATTTTGTTCTTGGCATGAATCTTTCTCCTCCGCTTAATCTTTCCTTCCCAATGTCGAGTTGGTTCAAGTGAAGCGCAAACGACGGTTTCACCCTTAAATAAAAGTTAGACGATCAAAAGTACATTTAAACAGGTGTGCTATCAAAGGGACGATAGCACACCTATTAAAAATGTAGTTTTGATCCTTATGTTCTACTTTCATCAAGGCAACAAATTCCCACTAAAACCAGACATAAGCCCAGTACAAAATACTCCCCTGTGAGATAGTTCTGTGTTCATGCATCAAAATCCTATTCCTGATAATGACCTCCGCTGTAAAAAATCCCTGTGGTTCAAAAAATACATTCCAGAGATACGTGTCAATGACTATAAGCGTCCCTCCCAGAGTACAGTGTTTATAAAATTGCTCTTTTCTTTCTCCCCATTACAGAGATGGCAAGCCGGCTTTCCCTCCTCCTCCCCTTCCTCCTTCCCATCTGCCTGTCGGTGTCACGGGGCGAGCAGGAGACCCAAAAGGTCCCCCAGCTGTCCTTCACCACCGAGACGCCCATCAACAATGTGGTGCAGGACCCGGGCAGCGGCCGCATCTACCTCGGTGCCGTCAACGCCATCTTCCAGCTGGGGCCCGCCCTCAACCAGGAGGCGCGCACCGAGACGGGCCCCAAGCTGGACTCCCGGACCTGCACCCCTCCGCCCTCGGCCTGCCAGGACACCAGACTCATGCCCAACCTCAACAAGCTGCTGCTGGTCCACCCGACCAACGGCTCTCTCATCGTCTGCGGCAGCCGCTACAAGGGCATCTGCTCGCTGCTCAACCTGACCAACGTGGAGCAGCAGCTGTACTACAGCGACAGCAAGGGCGAGAAGACCTACGTGGCCAGCATCGAGGACAACGTCAACGTGGTGGGCGTCATGTCCACGTACCACCTGAAGGACACCCCGGACGAGTTCAGCGTCTTCGTGGTGGGCAAGGGCTACGGGCGGCAGGACAGCACCAAGCTCATCAGCACCCGCATCCTGGAGGACTGGCGCGAGTGGGTGGTGTTCGAGAGCATCGTGGAGGCCTCGGCCGTGCAGACGGCGCCCTTCGCGCCCAAGCACCAGCACGACTTCCGTCACGCCTTCAAGGACGACGGCTTCGTCTACTTCCTGTTCTCCAGGACGCGGGACGGGACGGACAACAAGAACCTGACGTACGTGTCGCGCATCTGCGAGTCGGACAACAACTACTACTCCCACACGGAGCTGATGCTGAGCTGCGGCCCGGGGAACCGCTACAGCAAGGTGCAGGCCGCGTACGTGGCCATTCCTGGCAAGGAGCTGGCCCAGAGCTTGACGGAGTCGGGCCAGAACAGTAAGGTCAACCACATGGAGAAGGTGCTGTTCATGGTGGCCAGTTCGCCAGACGAGGACGGCGACTCCAACTCGGCCCTCTGCATGTACCCGCTGAAAGCCATAAATGTGGGTCTGCAGGACATCATCAACGCCTGCTACTTCGAGATGGGGACAATCGGTGGGAAGCCAGCGGTGGACATCCCCTACTCGTCCAAGAGGGACGAGTTCTGTAAAACCCCGATTGCTGTAAGTGCTCCATTGTTGTGTTGGCAACAACAACAAACAACTCAAATGCAACCGTTTGACAAAAGTACAGAGCATTGTAAGTGGTGGTAAAAAAGTATTAGTAAAAATGGCATTTTGAGAATCCCATTTATGCGGTTCCAATAATTTGTTCAAGGGTGATGTTGCTTGTGTCAATTGGTCCATATTACTCCTTTATGGCTCTTTCATACACTACTTATACCTTTGGTGCTGGGGCTGCATTAGCATAAGTACAGTGCGTAATCGGTTCAGTACAGAGTTATAAGTAACCATGTATTTGAAAGTACTGTGAATAGAAATGTTTTTTTTCTTTCCTTTTAGTCAGATACAATGGCAAAGTGTGGTGAAGACTTCTTGCCTTCTCCTCTGGCCAGTAAGCCTGAGTTTGGTCTGAAGGGTCAGTACATGGAGGTCAGGGGCTTGCTGACGGCTGTGGCCATCGCTGTGGAAAACGACCACACCATCGCCTTCTTGGGAAACGACCAGGGCGAGGTCTCCAAGGTAAGACTCCACTCTGCCCTTTGACAATTCACTGTTTAGGCTCTTAGAAGCTAGCAAATATAAAGAGCAGGCGTCTGCGTGGTCATTGCGTTGCGTGAACGTGGAACCATCGAAAGGTTTGCCCATCGATGGGAGTCAAACAGCCCATATTGAAAAAGAGACTTCTACATTCGAACTTTAGTGCAGTTGCGGCGGAGTGTGACAGTGTATATAGTGATTGAAGAAACTCTCGCACTCAGCAACTTACAAAAGAACACCTTGCTTGGTCACATATTCGAAAGTTGCCGTAAGTAGTCAAACACCTAACCGACTATCTACTCCGCCATTCTGTGCTATAGGCAACTGTAATGGGCCCTGTGTAAAGCGCGCTGCACAGTCGCGCATGAGAGAACGCACGAGCCGCGCATCAGGCAAAATTGCGGTCACGTGTCCCGCGCATGGGCTGTCGCACCGTCCTTTTTCAAGGCGCGTCTGATGACTCGGATCCGCACGATTTTTGTCACTTGGCGTACGAGCGGACAGACAGACCGGAAAAACCACAGAGAGCAAGAATGGATGATTTCGAAGGAAGAGTTGCTGAGCAAGTGCGCCTCTACAGGAGTCTGTATGATACGGATCCGATGATATCAGATCCGATGTGACTATTTTTTTTCAACGATTACAAAAAAGTTCTCTAAGCACAGGTGGTATGTGTCTGGTGATCATACTGGCTATAGAATCTATAACTACTGGCCCATCAACTATTGTAATGTAATGTGGCCTCCGTAATAGCAGATTTAATATTGACTACGCCACTCTCGATTACAAGGGTGAGAGAGTCTGGTGATCATACTGGCTATAGAATCTATAATTACTGTCCCATCAACTATTATTTAAGCACAGGTGAGAATGCTCTGTTCAGGAGAAGACTGCACGTACTGGCGTGTCTCAGATCTGCAACTATATATGCTTGCAGCACGATAGTGGGCGTGAACTCGTACGGGAAATTGCGTACGGGCGGGCAATACGCGACTGTGCAAAGCGCTTAACTCTCCTCCGACGGGTTACTTTAGGATACACAGACAACGTGTTCCACACGTTCCACAGACAACGTTGTGATTTGATTGTATGTTTTACCAAACCCTCCAGGCCCACCTGAAAGCCACATCTGAAGTCTTTGGCAAGAGCCCAGGACTAACCGCGGGAGAACGGGTGAACAAGAACCTCTTCTTCGACCATGGAGAGGACTACCTTTACATCACCACTGAGAAAAAGGTGCGTCTGCTCTGTGCGGCATCGCAGTTGGCACTAAATCGTTTAGCCAACCTTCTGAAACATGAGGGAAAGACTGTGTGGGTTTTTCTGTGCACATATTCTCACTTATTCGAGATGTGTGCCAAAAGTCAGTGCAGTCCTGTCAGGTCACAGGTCAACGGTCTCTTTTATCGTGGTCATGTATTAAGTGCACTTTCTGAAGTGCCCAATAGAGTCATTTGATTTAGAAATAAGCAATAGACATATGCCATTAGCCATTTGCGTCCCCCTTTTTTCTACCACCACTTTTTGCTTTAGACGTGTGAAGCATGAAATAAATGACTGTTCTTTCAATTTCAATCAATAAACCCTCCCATCCCAGTCCCCTCTGAGGGATATCAGCATCCCACCATTCGCGGCATTAAACACGGGCATGCGATGACCTTTGCGTGGTTAAAATATTTACTTTAATTGGCATTAGTAATTGGCATTTAACAGGAGATGCAAGGCACCGACACAGATGCTGCCGTTAATGGGAGAGCCTAATGAAGAAGGTCTGCTGGAACCCTGTAGGTCAGAAGCAAACAGGCGGTTCGCTCCACTGACACAATGTATGTGTTCTGACTGAGAGGGACGAGTGTCGCATCTGCCTCTGACGACGACGACGACAATGTATAAGAAATGACGTTTGTTAAATAGAGAATCTGATGTCACTGTACATTGTGGCTCCACTTGTTCCAGTGTTGGCGACGAGTTTAAGTCTGACCTTCTAGACAAACATTGAGTAGTTGTTTACTTCCAGCACGGCTTATTGTAAAGGATGCAGACGCAGACGCAGCCCGCAATTCTACAAAGTACAAAGTAGATGCAACAGGAATTTCAAAGACTGAAAGATCACAGGGATAAGTGTGTCCATATAACTGCAGGCGAAGCGAACAATGCTGTGAGTCCATCCATTTACGTTAAACAGGGAGGAGAGTGGCTTCAACAATGTCAACTGGCGAGCTCACATACAAAGCAGCTATTACCAGAATCACACCTCTATCATTTCGTCTCCACAGTCCGCGGGCCGCCGTGTGGAGACGAGCGTAGTGTGCTAAGCATTTGATTTGTGTGGGGTTACTTCAGATCACCAGGGTGCCGGTGCAGACGTGCAACCTGAAGACGGACTGCCAGTCCTGTATAGATCTGAAGGACCCCTACTGCGGCTGGTGTGTCCTGGAGGGCAGGTAGGGGGTCTGCCGCATGTCACACCCACCGCACACAAGCACACACGCATGCGCACACGAGGACGGATGCACGCAAACGCAAACACATACATTATTATTAATGTTTATTTGATGTGGACATAGCAATTACATTGGACAAACCAGATGCATTGTTTGAGTGTTTTAGCACATGTGCTAATTCGCAACACTTGTCCACAGGTGTCTTTTGAAAAGATAGAACAATTAAAATAGAAAGAAAGGAAAGAGAAAAACCATACAAAAAAACAAAAACAACAAATACAAGCATTGTTACATGTTAATTACATACATACTCTACAGAGCAAAGGCAACATGATCAAGCAATCATCCAGTTAAGAACTATGCACATACTATGCACTATGCACATGCACATACATACGCAAACACAAACAAATGCTCACACACACACACACACACACACACACATACACACAAATACACACTCACGGAAACACACTCACGGAAACACTCACTAACTACACCAGTCATACATATTGTATACTCACATAAAACTCACACACAGAGGGGAAATGCATAAACACTGGGGGCCACAGGAAGGTGAGCAATGAAACAGTGCCTGAGCATCACCCTTCTGTACACCATATAGATCACATTGAGGCCATTTGTGCCTGTGTACGTGTGTGTGTGTGTGTGTTTGTGTTTGTGTCTATGTGTGTCTACGTGTGTGTGTGTGTGTGTCTGCGTCTGTGTGTGTGTGTGTGTGTGTGTGTGTGTGTGTGTAGCCGGAGGGAATTTCACTTGTTTGTGGGGATGATGGTGGTGAAGGTGGTTTGCGGTGTAATTTACTCCAACCACCGCATATTTATCCGACGCTTCCAACCCTGGGGGCGTCTTATTGTGTTTTACGGTGATCCGCCCTCAGGGATGAGCCAGAAAGAACTAGAATTATCGTGTCATCGCTTTCCTTACACTAAATAAAAATCATAATCATCACCATGCCTCACGAAAAAAAAGGACGCTGAAGTTACGACTTCTCCCCGTTCCACTTTGCCTTGTTGTGTCGATCATTCTTACTTCTGTTGGGTTTCACCGGTATTCAAATATTCCTCTTTGTCGTTTCACGCAGTGAGTCCCTGTATATTTATGCCGGTCTGTTGTGGGCTTGGCAGGATTTTAACAGTAACATTTACAGTATCATTTAACAGCACACATACATCTCTCCCTTAGTCCTTGTGCTGCTGCGGGACTCGCACATTCATCCTCGGAAAACACAGGGCGTTGAAAGGGAATTGCGGGAGAAGCAAATTACCCACCAGGGGTCGAATAGCTTTGGCGAGAACACCACGCCGATATAATATGAATATTATAATGAAACATAAAATATAATTGTCCGTGTGAATGTTGTACAAGTAGTAGCAGGAGTACATTCCCATTAGCTGAAGGTCCCTTGGCTTCCACGCAAGCAATGTGGAAAGAAAAAGTGCTCTCTTAAAGACTTAAGAACCTTATTGAGATTCACACGCCGACCCCGCGTTCAGCCTTTCAGGTGACACTTGAGCCACAATGAATTGTGATGAGCGCCGGCTGAAATCCCATCGATTTCTGCTCACCCAACAAGACGCCTGACATGAGGCTGTTGGGCACAAATTGATGTTGCAGGGATCAAACTCATGTCTTTATATATATATATTTATGTCTCTTCCGTGCCCTCTTTCATCCACTCTTCCCTGCTTTATTACCTTGAACCAGAAACCAATACACGGTTTAAATTCACAACAACAAGAACGAAAAAACTCGAACCCACAACCCTGGCAGTGTCAACGGCACCCTCTTCCAGTTGACATCGACAGGATCATTGCAGATTTGTGTTTGGCTGGTGGCGTGTAGCGTGATTGTGTGTGTGGGTGATGAGTGCGTGTGCGCGTACAAATGCGCGCGCGTGTGTGTGTGTGTGTGCGCACGACCTCGCGGTGACGGTGTGGCGGGCTGACATGAAAGGATCGGCGGCTGAACGGCGGTCTCTGGTCTCTTGTGTGAAGGTGCACGCGGCGTTCCGAGTGCCGCAGGGCGGAGGAGAGGAACGGCTGGCTCTGGAGCCCCAGGAGGGAGTGTGTGAAAATCCTCTCCTTCTCCCCCCCCAACCTCTCCTGTCACAAGACTCAGCAGGTAGCCTCGCCCCCCCCCCCCCCCCCTCCTCTCTCCCCCTCCCATCCCCCCCCCGTTCTTCATCACACTAGTCTCATTACAGGACCCTTCCTTTCAGTTTTCGTCTCTCTTCATCCATCACTCTCCTCTTTGTCTTTTCATTGGCACACGCACACGCCCATGTTCACAGCCCCGTCACGCACACACGCACACACACACACACGTCGGTGCACACATTTGGACGCACACAAACACACACATCAAGACACACTTAAACGTAAACGCATGTAGGCGTACACACGCACACGCGCACAGAGACATTCGGACAAAAACACATTCGGACATACACACGCACGCACACGCACACACACACACACACACACATACACACACACGCACACACACGCACACAAACACATACATTCGGACAAAAAACAATCAGAGACACACACACACACACACACACATATACACACATATACACATAAATTAGGACACATATATACACACTCACACACACACACACACAGCAAGGATAATAAAGCGCCTTCCATTGTGTAGCAGCACTCCAGGGCTCTCTGTCTTTGGCTCCATATTGATCCGACCAGATGACTCCAAACTGGCTTCTAACTGACTATTATCAGCCACTTGGCCGTGCTTACCACTCAGCCATTACACATTTCTCAAGCCCTCCTCCCCCTACGCCTCCTCCTCCCTCCTCCTCCTCCTCCTCCTCCTCTCTGACCTCCTTCCTCCTCCACCTCCCTGCTCACCCCCCCACCACCATCACCCATACCCTTAATTCTATCAGTCCAGTGAAGTCTGAACTCTGGAATAAGGCTGGATCATACTCTGACTGTAGTCATATTACATGCAAGCTTTTTCTGTCAAATACTCCTTGATAACATGGCCAACACTACCACTCTGACAGAAATCAGTCAATTCAAAAATATATCATCTGTTTACAAGCTCTTTATGAAAGCAAGTGAAAATAGCAGTTAAGTTTAAAATGATGGAGCCTAAAAAAAACAAAACGATTAAATTGAAATCAAATGATGTGGCCCATATGTGTGGCCAGGTAACAAGGTCAGAGTTTCAATTGAAGATGCTAAAATATGATTTGTATTATTCGATTGCGCTGTATTCACTCATCTCCATGTGTGTGTGTGTGTGTGTGTGTGTAGGTGGAGATCAACATCCCTTCCCTCCCCACCATCTCCGCGGCGGACCGCCTGCGCTGCGTCTTCCAGGAGGACTTCAGGAGCAAGGGCTCCATGTCCGAGACGGGCCAGGTCACCTGTGACCTCCCAGACCCCGCGCACATACCGGCCACGCCCGAAGACCAAGGTGGGCACCGCCACCGCCACCCGATTGGCCTTCTTCCCCTGGCGGCCGTCTCGGTTCTAAACACCAGAAGGGAGAGGAAAGTGAACCGCGGTGTTGAGTTCCCTCACCCTGCTGGCGTTAGGAACCAAGATGGCAGCTCTGTGAATAAGGCCCGCACTCTCAAATGACTGACAAAATTCTTCGAAATTTGTGTTAGAGTAGCGCTGTGTGGACCTGTGTGTTTGTCACTTTGTTTGGTTATCTGTAATGACATTGTTGCCGTCAATATTTGTCATGACTACACTGTCGTTTCTAGTGGGTTCCCTACCCCTTATGTGAGACTGTTTCTTTACGCTGAAAGTCCACGGCAATTGTTGTTGCAATATTGACTTCACAAGTGAAACTCATCCGATAGCCATTAACGTTTAAGTGTTCCCTGCCAGGGAACACTTGATCAGAATTGAGTCGGGCAATCTTGATTTACACCTGTCTGAATGTGTGAGCTCGCTAGACAACTTGTTAAGACAGAATCCACATGGAGCCTCACAAGATGGTAGTTAAGCAAAGGTATAGCTATATAGCTTCAGCAGTATGACGATAAATAGTTATTTCATCATTTTGGGCAAATGATTGCAAAGCTATGATACATTTTCAAGACCAGTCAAGGCCAATTTCCTAACACTTAATTAAAAACATATGTTCTTGTATTGCTAATTGCAGTCGTATTACTTAAGGATACATTTTCTCAAGGAGACGATCTGACGGTCTGTGGTGTGCTCAACCTGAAGTGAATATCCTAAATTCCTCAAAAACTCAGACTGATTTGTTGTCAAATAGTTGTGCAAGGGAGTGTTTTTGTAGGAGGGTGAGGTCACCCCATGTGATTCGCTCACTCAAGTGGGGGTGCCACTGAAACTGTTAGAAGTGTTTGGTTTGACCTCCATTTAAACCTCTTTCTCTCTCTTTCCCTCTCTCTCTCCTTTGACTCTCTCCCTCTCTCGGTCTCTGTTTCTCTCTCTCGCTCTCGCTCTCTCTCTCGCTCTCTCTCTCTCTCTCTCTCTCCCTCTCTCTCTCTCTCCCTCTCTCTGCCATCAGATTTTGTAGCCGTGCCGGTCAAGATCTTCGTCAACGACACGGTAGAGCTGGCCACCAGAGAGTTCAAATTCTACAACTGCTCGGCCACCGTGAGGAAAGCTGAAAACACGCCGTGAGTATGGCTCGGCTCGCTCTCCCCCACTCGTCCTTGCTCTCCCCCGCTCGTCCTCGCTCTCCCCCGCTCGTCCTCCCCTCATCCGTGAGACCCGAGCGCGACACAAACCCAATCAAAGCTCCAGCAGACAACCTTCATTCAAATGAATTGTGCGGCGAAGGTGTCTGTGTATAAATTGTGATGCGTGACTGACGACGAGGAAGGAATGCACCTCTTGCAGTGTTCTCTGCCTCCTTTTCATTTACCAAGCTGGGAAATTGCCTGAGTTTCCTTTTCATTAATCAAAAGATGAAAGTCGATCTGCGCTGGCTTCCTGCGCGCGTATTTATTATTTTTTCAATCCGGAGGAATGTTTGATGAACGAGCTTTGTTTAGGAGAGGTTGCCAAGATCCATTTAAATGCCGGCAACAGGGATTCTGTGGCCCGACGCTCTATGATGAGTTTGCATGTTTTGTTCATTTTGTTTTCCTCACTTCCTCTTGTTTATTTGACTGGGAATGTGTTTGACTCTAAAAGCATGTTTTGAGGTCTTGTGAGGGACTACCAGCTCGAGGGTTTTGGGTTCAAACCCCCGATAGCCTCAGTCTACCTGTAGTAGGCATCCTTGAGTAAGTTGCCTACTAACCCCTACCTGCTCTTTCAGAATACACGCCGAAGGGAGTTTTCACATGTAGTTCCTTTTAAATTAGCCAAATATATATTTGACAATATTTTTTTGGCATATTTGCTGCAAATCTGTTTTCATCCTCAACGCAGGCAATTAATCAATGCTCTGACATAAAAATGAATAAATCCAGTATCTGTGGCTGTCGCCGGCCTTAATGAGACCACCCAATCATGTCGTTGTGTGATGTGGGTGAGGGGAGGGGTGGGATTTCTTCGGTCGGATACTTCCAAAATCTCAAAACACTTCCAACTCTGTCTGGCGTCTCTAATGTTAAACGAGTCCACGGTAAACGGTGTACCGTGCTGATGTAAACCTGTGGTTTGCGTGCTAGGTGCATGTCGTGCGTGGTCAGCCCCTGGGGGTGTCAGTGGAACGCCCGCGACCACACCTGCAGTGACACCAACGACACCGTGAACGGACCCCACATCATCAAACAGCGGCAGGTCAGTCACGCGTCACGAGTACTCGACTCCCAGTCCACAGGTTCTGGGTTCGAATCCCACCCGGATGTCCGCGGGGGGTTTTACCTTTGGGTGTCCTCGAGCAGGAAGCCCAATGTCTGGTTGTTTACATTTCATTGAAGATAATCCACCGTATGTCGCAAAAAATAAGTGTCTACTAAATGGTGAAAGACTCGTTTTCTATAGTAACCTCCAATGAACCAGCCGCAGTTAGAAACTCACTATTTATATTCAAATGTCCCTTTCAAAAGGACCATACATTTTGCGGCGAATAAGACATTTCATATTTGGTTGTGTTTATACAAAAAGAGCAGAGAGTTTATCCAATAATCCGGAAATCATATATCAGCCGCCACCAGCTTGTTCTTGGTCGGCTGACCGCAATTTACAAGTCAGCAGATTTCCGCAGAGCGCTGCACTTATCTCCGCGCCCTGGTTGAGTGTCTCCCTTAAGTGGCTCCCATATTTTAAAATGTAAATGTCGCGGGGTGGCAGCCAGCTTTTTGTGATCTCTGCGATGGCGCCGTGTCTCCCCCAGGACCTGCGGTGCCCCCGCTTCGAGAACCCGGACCCCGTGCTCATCCCCGTGGGCTTCCGGACCGTCATCGGCTTTGAGGGGATCAACCTTGACCAGTACCAGGTACACACACAACCCCTCGCCACCGCCGCTCGGCACTCAATCTAATCTCCAGCGAGGATCCGTTTGCATCATGCTCAAAAGAGTGAGCAAGAGAGGAGAACAAACCTCCGGGGCAAAATGAATTCTCTCCTTGGACGTCTTTTGTCGTTCCTTTTAAGGTTTAAGGTGTGCGGAGTCTTGGGGCCTCCCTAGGGTGCTGGAAGGGAGATAGAAGTCCCCTTTTTAATAAGTCGCAAATCAACTCTTCTCTCTCTCTCTCTCTCTCTCTTTTTTCTCTCGCTCCCTCTCCTTCTCTTTCTCTCTGTCCCTCTCTCCCTCTCTCTCTGTCCCTCTCTCTCCCTCTCTCTCTGTCTCTATCTCTCTCTCTCTGTCTCTCTCTCTCTCTTTCTCTCTGTCTCTCTCTGTCTCTCTCTCTCTCTCTCTCCGTCTCTCTCGCTCTCTCTCTCTCTCTCTCTCTCTCTCCCGCTCTCTCTCTCCCCCCCCATTGTGTGTTTTTTCGTCTGGCCCCCCAGGGAAGAGCCTTTACGATAGGAACTGAGCTGATGCGTAGCGCGGAGGAAGAGGTCACGTCGGGGGTGGGCCCGTTCTACAGCTTCGATGGCTTTGAGGTGAGTCTGGATCTTAATGCTAATGAACAAACCTAGTTCCTCTAGTTACTTTGATAATGTGAGCTATTGAATCTACATATAACCCCCCCCCCCCCGCCAAGCGTGAGGGAGTTAGACCGGAATATTCCAATTTATATGCCGTACTTGATTCTCCACTGAACTGTAAGGTTTTCATCGTTGTGCACTGGGTTTTGACTTATCCTCGTGCATGTATGGTAGAATATCAGGCTGTGTGTACGTGCGTGCGTTTTTACGGCAGCCACGCCAAGTAGCTTATCTGGGAACCGAAGCGGTGTCATTTTGGTGTATCATTTATTTGAAAGAGTTTGTATATACCTGTCTTTCCTGGTCTCCGAGGACCTTATGTGCTTAAGCGGATCATCCCACTCTCTGATGGCGTTGCACTGTCTGCCTCGACGCTGTTTAGACTACGTCTGAACGCTCACACTAACAGCACCACAACCAGGAATGCGGCCAGCTTCTCTTCTCCAAACGAGTTTTTAGCTCGCAATTCAAACGCCGAGGGACCGGAGGTTACTGAATGAAAGTCAATGACTTTCTTTACGGTTTGGAGCGAATGAATGAATGCAACGCACTGAGAGAATTGTAATTTAGGCGGTTTGAAGCGGCGGGTTTTTTAACGGTGCAGCGCTGTATGCATAATAACTGGACACTGGAAGAAAAATGCAGAGGTGTTATAAAAACAGGCCAGGATGGACCAGTCTGGGTTTCACCGTGGAAGTGGTGCTGGAGGTTTTATTTGACAGTTGGTCAGACAGACATGGTGGTGGTGGGGGCAGTGGTGGTGGTGGTGGTGGTAGTGGCGGTGGTGAAGGTGGAGTCAGGCGAGCAGATTTGATTCTGACAGTTAATGTTCCATCAGTCAGAACTGAATTGTGTTATTATGGAAATACTTTGACAGCATTGACAGTTTTGTTATATAAGAGCTTTGAATCTATTTAGGGCATTCAAATTCCCGGCGTAATGCCCTTAAATGACAGCGCTTTGTGATTGAGCAGTCTGGTTCATGATTCCTCTGTGTACAACGCTATTAGTTGTTTTTACCCTGATTGACATGTGGGGGTGGAACGTTCCAGTGTTGAGCTGCAGGAGGGTCCAATTACAATTCAGCCTCCTAGCCCTAAAGGTCTGGGGACCCTAAAACTAAAGCACAGGCAGGTCTGGGGTTTAACAGTCGATCCTCTCGGTTTATGCCTATCAAACCCCCCCGGGAGGCAGTGTGGAGGTACCTTTGGTGTTCTCTAGCCCCATCTATTGGTCGGGCTTTACTCCCCGGAACCGATTGAATTGTTAAGATTCTTTGTGGTGGGGAAAACTAAAGCAGTTGCCTAGCCCCGAGCGATGATATTTTCCACTGTGTTTTTTTTCTACACTTGAACGTCTGCCAAACGCAGGATGCTTCTTTTCTCTTTTTTTTTTTTTCGAAGGCGTGGGCTGTTGGCTCTCTGTGCCAGAGATTCTGTATATTTTCGAGGAGACTGTCATTAATCACCGTATTCTGTATCAATAATTCATTTTCCTTGTGTCCGTTCTGTAGTTTTCCTACGATAAATCACAGGAGACCAACGTTCTGTTCTACGTGAAGGACAAGGAGTCTGGAAAAAAGATAGACAGCACGCTGAACGGTATGCTTGCACATATTAATAGCCTAGCTTACACAATGCAATTGTTCTGTGTTTATATGTATATATATATGTGTGTGTGTGTGTGTGTGTGTGTGTGTGTGTGTGTGTGTGTGCATGAGTGCGTGTCTTTCTTTGTGTGTGTGTTGGGGGGGGGGGTCTGTGTGTGTGTGTGTGTGTGTGTGTGTGTCTGTGGCAGTGTATGTGTGTGTGTGTGTGTGTGTGTGTGTGTGTGTGTCTCTGTGTGAAGCTACAATGGAGGAAGAACGCTTTGATCTCAAATTGAAAACTGTAATGAGAGTAGATTGGTAATGGCTACATTAATTTAGACCACCCAGCGGTCGGTGACAACACACTTTCTCCCACAACAACATCTGAGCGCAGATACAACACGCAGTGTTCATCAAATGTCTAATTACCTTTGTGTCCCTCGCTCGGTTTGAACAACAACAAACTCAGACAAAAACTAACTCTGGCATCCTTACTTTTCACTTATACAATTTAATATAATTGAATACAACACGCGTGTTGTTAGGCTTGTAAATGCATGTTTTGTTCACAATGAACTTTAAGCTCACGACGAATGTTGTCATAAAGACTCGCGGAATACTCAATAATTATAATTATCATCGTTTTCTCTTTCTCCCTTACACCAACATCACCACCGCTGCCTTCATCATCACCCCCACCACCATCACCACCTCCTCCATCATCATCACCCCCACCACCACCACCATCACCACCACCACCACCACCACCATCACCACCTCCACCACCAACCTCCGTCACCACCTCCACCTCCACCACCAACCTCCGTCATCACCACCACCACCCCCACTTCCACCTCAACCATCACCGTCGCCATCATCACATCCATCACCACCACCGCCACCCCCATAACCGGCACTGACACCTCCACCCCCGCCTCCCTGACCACGCAGTGACCCTCTACAACTGCTCCAACGGCCGGCAGGACTGCAGCCTGTGCAAGAACTCGGACCCCAAGTACCGCTGCGTGTGGTGCGGGCGCACAAAGTCCTGCGTCTACGAGAACTTGTGCAGCCAGCGGTCCGAACAGTGCCCGGACCCCCAGATCACTGACGTGAGTAATGCTCTCATCCTCCCCCACCACCACCACCAGCTGCCCCCCCTCCCCCCCCCCCCCCGGTACGATGCGTACGCGTCGTTCTAATGAGCAGGGAAGGGGCCGATGTCCTTGGCGATAAGCTAGGTAGATCTGAAGCGGTCGACGCCCGAACTGGGGGGCTCCCGTTCGTGTCTCACAACGTGACTGAAGCGGGGCGCCTTCTCCCTCGCCGCGTTCCTCCCATTCATGTTCCCCAGCGGTGAGATGGTTGGGAGCTCAATGTCACTGATTAGAAGCTAATTCATAGGCAGGCCCTCCCTGGCAATGTCACCGTCAACACGCGTAATCAAACGCGAGCGCGAGCGCGAGCGCAGGAGCAGCGAGGCAACACAGTCAAGGAATGCCGTTTTTCATTAGTTTTGTTTCTTTCTCTCCCCGCGTTGGGAAGCGGCAGACGTGTGTTTGATCAGCAGGCTCCGTCTGGGCGCCGGCGTGCACTTGAAACGCCCCCGCGCCTTATCTCGCTTTCACTTTTCATCAAGACGACTTTTCCCCTCGGCTGTCCGGATTCCTCTCCGTTCCTCCTCCCGCCCCTCCTCTCCTTCGTCTTTTGAGCGCTCTCTCCTCTCTCTCCTTTCCTCTCCCCACCCCCCCCTCCTTTCCTCCGCCCTCCACCAGATCACCCCCGCTACGGGCCGATGCGCGGGGGGATCCTCCGT
>NC_140283.1:16846941-16906941 GCF_964030765.1 Micromesistius poutassou
GCATATGTGTGTGTGTGTGTGTGTGTGTGTGTGTGTGTGTGTGCCCCATATCCCAAGATAGCGAACCAATCAAATTGTGCCATCTTAGGAGGTTCACGTGTAGCATACACTAAATATATGTAGACATTTGTGTGTGTATGTTGTGTGTGTATGTGTGCTTGTGTGTGTGTATGTATACATGTGTGGCATGTGTGTGTGTGCGGATGTGGGGGAGGGTGAATACGATTCCAACAGTTTCCAAAGCCTTATGGTATTCTTAAGATGTTGGTGTTTTCAAAGGAAGATGTATTCTATTGTGCTGAGAACGTATTTGATTCCAGTGGCATTAAGAGATGCATCTGCCTTTTATCCTGGTGTGTGGTTGATTAGCCGCTGTGTTCTTGAAAGGCAAGCGCTCCATCGACTCCCCACATCAAAGCGCCTCCTATTCCCAGACGGGACGTGGATTTCTGCATCTCCATGCGTTTTGGATCTCCAAGATCCATGTATTTTAATGACTCCATGAGATAACACATTTCGTCTTTTATGGCGGGGATCTTTTGAAAATGAATGCTGTCAGGCCCCAGGCTCGGCCTGCCGATAGGGAAGGTTCTGTATGCCTGTGGCAGAACATAGCAATCTGGTAACATTGCATTGTCCTAATGAAATAAACATGAGTGTATTTGTCCTTTTTTGTGGAATACGCTCCGTTGATGTTGGATAGGAGATTTATGCATGATATTCAGATGAATGAACCAAAGAAAAGTTGTTGCCAACTGATCTTTACCAGTACTTTGCACAGAACTTTGCACACCTAGCTGATTTTGACGGGCTACTGATTTTGATTGGCAACCGGTAGCTGATTTTGACCAGTGGCTTATTTAATGGGGAGCAGATTTGATTGGCAATCGATGTTGACTGGTAACTGATTGGACCGGTAACTGGTGCTGACTGGTGGCGACGCGGTGTCCCCCCCCTACCGCAGAGTGGCGTCCCGGCTCCACGGGGCAGATCCTGTCAGACCTGGACCTCACCTCCCAGAAGGAGGGCCGCTGGAAGCGCATCAACACACTGGCACACTACAACGTGAGTTCACCCGCATCCCCTGGCCACAGCCAATGACGCTGCGGTATCCACCTCCTTCCTTCCTGACCCATCACATTGACAGAGCCTAGGGCTATAAATACAAAAAAAAAAAACATTAATCTCCATCCTTTTCCTTGACATCTGCTAGCCTCTATCTCTTGTAGTTTAGCGGTGCTGACCACAGACTGTGGGATTCCACTAATGGCCCGGGCTGAGTGTCGCCCCCCCCCCCCCCCCCCCCCCCCCGCCCCCTCACCCTCACCCTGGGCTTATCGGCCTTCTCCTGTGGTCCTCTCAGAGCCAGAGGCTGCTGTCCTAGATTGATCGGTGTTGTACAAGCAACGCTAATCAGAGTGTGCAGCGCTAAGGGAAGCCGGTACTGTGGTCAATGGTGGACAAAAGACCGACCAAACGGGCAGTAAATACTCCAATGAAGACCAAGTAATACCTTCGGGCCACTGGTATTGATTGTGGTCAACTATCAGGGCCGGGGGCGTGTGGTGTAATGGGGTAATGATACACAGATGAGGAATACCTTGTTTTGTGTCTGATGCGTTGCTGTGCACCAGGTGAGGGACAACGCCACCGTGGTCCTCTCCAGAGTGATGCACACCCAGTATAACTACGACCAGAACCAGGAGAACCAAGAGGAGAGTGAGTGACACACACCATGTACACACACCACACACACACACACACACACACACACACACACACACACACCACATGATACACCGACTCGCCTGCACACAACACTCACACACACACACACTCTACATAGACTCGCACCAAAAAAAACACACACACACACACACACACACAGACACACACACTCACACTCACACACACACACTTGCACACGACACTCACGCATATCTTTGATAGCTTGGGGAGGATGGGGCGAGAAACATGAATTAGAAATAAACTTTGAAATGTCTTCCTATCCCCAAGGTTTCAGTCGGCAGCGCCTTGCTCATTTCACATGCTAATACGTCTGTTTTTATGTATGGCGTTAGTACATTTTGTTTCACGCGCAACAAGATTCGCTTTTATCTGCCGTGCGGGTTGCTTTGTTATTTTCCAACATCCTCACATGGGCATTTACTCACTCGAAATGCGGTTCATACGCAGCGCACTATTTTTACCCCCCCGCCCTCTCGTGAATAGCGTTTTACGTGAATATATTTCGGGGGGGGGGGGGGGGGGGGGGGGCGGAACGGTGGGAACGGTTCCAAAATAGAGTTCCTAAAACTAAACTTGTGGTGCCCAACTTGTGGTGCAGGAAACGCCCTCCTGGAGGACGACAAGGTGTTCCACCTGGTGAGGCCGGTGGAGGAGCTGGACGAGATCAAGTCGAAGCGGGGCAGCATCAAGGACAAGTCCATGACCAAAGCCATCACTGAGATCTACCTGACGCGCCTGCTCTCTGTCAAGGTGACCGTGGAACCGCGCACGCTGCACTGCTCGATTATGGAAAAAAAATCAGAGTCAAGATTATTTTGGTCAATATTGAAATCACTATTATTCAAACGATTACTTTTGAGTTTGAAAATTCTGCATGATGATGCATTTTTTTTCAGCGTTTCTCTTCTCTTCTGTGTTACTGAGAACGTTGAAATTTCCCCTTAAAAAAATACACAAAATGTTCAGATAGAAAATGTTCAGATCGAATAATAATGTACAAATACGTATCCAGCTGCGCTGCAATTTATACAAGACATTTAGGGCGCACTCACACATGTCGGCTCATACACACATGGCGTGCTCACTCTAGCCAAACAATCTATACTTTAGCGGGTCAACGTACTCGGGCACGGTACAGACGGCCTAGTGTGAGTGCGCCCTTAATGAATGATACAAAAACAACAACAATCATATCATATTTAACGTTTTTTGGGTCGTTTGACGATTAATCCCACAGCCCTATGCTACACTGTCAACTAGGTGGCTACCGCACTCCACCCGCTCCTCCAGACAAGGACGCAGGGTGGTGGGGTTGAAAGCCCCTTTATTGTATAGTTTGCAGAGTATGACACTTGACCTGGTGCTTCACGTTGCCATGCAGGAGGTCTCTCCATGAGTGCGTGTGGCGATGGCCACTTTATAAATTATACTGTTCATACCGTTTGTTTTGTTTGCCCTGTTTGTTCTGTCTTTAGCATTTACTTTGGCATCAATTTCTGTTTTCATTAGTGTTTTTTATTGTATTGTATCCGATCCAATGTTTTCCACTGCTGCTGGGCTGGAACTTCCCCTCCGGGGGATTAATAAAGTTGTTATCTATCTATCTATGGGTGGTTCCGCCTGTACACATTGATTAGTCACCAGGCAACAGGTGTCCAGCCTCACCCAGCCCACCCAGAGTCTGGTCGGTCTGACGCCGGGTGAGGGCATCGATTCAACACAGGAACATGATGTAGGCTTGTACACAGCCTACCTGTAGGCATCCTCGAGCAATATGCCCGCTAACCCCTGTCCACTCATTAGTGTACACGGGTAAATGAGATGTATCGGAATTCTCTGGATACCTCTTTTGAATAAAAGTGGCTTATGAATAATAGTAGTGGTAATGGTAATGGATACATTTTTCTTCTTATTAAAATGCAGGATAGATCGGGCACAGATGAAAAGGGTAACACATGAATATAGATGGAAAAGCAACACTGAAGCCGATACAAAAAAAAAATGTTTCGCCTGTGAATACATTTGTTCACGCTTTCTCAAGAAGACCTGAGGCCTTGTTTCTCACACTGTGTGTGTGTGTGTGTGTGTGTGTGTGTGTGTGTGTGTGTGTGTGTGTGTGTGTGTCTGCATGTGTGTGCATGTGTGCATGGACGTGTGTCTGCATGTGTGTGTGTGTGTGTGTGTGTGTGTCTGTGTGTGTGCATGCTTAAACCATTCCAGGGAACTCTCCAGCAGTTTGTGGACGACTTCTTCCGGAGTGTTCTGTGCTCCGGGGCGGTGGTGCCTCCCGCCATCAAGTACTTCTTTGACTTCCTGGACGAGCAGGCGCTGAAACACGACAACGTGGACGAGGAGACGGTCCACATCTGGAAGACCAACAGGTGCAGCCCACACACACACACGTACACACACACACACACACGCACGCATGCGCACGCACGCATGCGCACGCACGCGCGTGCGCGCGCGCACACATGCACGCATGTGCACAAACACACGCATGCACGCATGCGTACACACACACACACACACACACATCCATACATACCTACATACATATATATATATGCATTCATACATACATAAGCCTCACGCACACACACACACACACACACACACACACACAACCATAAAACAACCCACACACAAGCCCACACTCTCATATATGTATGTATACATGCATACAATACATACATACCCAAGCACATGCAAGCATGTACACTCACGTGTACATGCACACATATGCAGACTCACATGCAATCGCAACACTGATGTGCAATTTCCAATATTTTTCGTCGCATTTTCCAACACGCAGATGTCGCTTTTTATCACCCACGGACCACCTCTCTGCGCGGCAAACGTAACACACCCAGACAAACCATCCCAAGTAATAGAAGTTACTTATCCACCCAAACGCCTGAATACCAATGCGCACATTTTCCACTCGGTCGGTTATCGTTTGCAATCCCCCCGTGCCCCCGCGTGACATTTTAAGTGCATAAATTAGTGTCACCGGTGGGCTGGCGCCGCACCGGGCGAGCTGCGCGCCGCGCACGCCGGGACCGTGGTCGTGATTGACGCCACGCTGTCAAGTGAGCCCTCGGTGTGGGGGGGGGGGGGGGGGGACAGGAAGAGCTCTTTAATTACTTATTTTCACTTCATGCCACGTCCTCGTTTCTCTCCCCACTCCCCCCTCTACCCCCCCTCTCCCCTCCCCCCCCCCCCCCGCCGCCACTCTCTGTTTATCGAGTCAGCTGAGAGACACCTAGGAAATTATAAACAGGGCGAGGTGTGTGTGTGTGTGTGTGTGTGTGTGTGTGTGTGTGTGTGTGTGTGTGTGTGTGTGTGTGTATCCAGCACATCAACGAGCAAACATGGTAATGACGTCCCCAGGTGACTTAATTGTATGATCATAACACGTTTTGCGTTTTTTGTTTTTTTTCCCGAGGCTTTTGTTGTTGTTCGGGAACCCTCTATTCCCCGGGAAGTCTGGGCAGGGGTATTTGTATTTATGCTCGGTGTGTTTCCACCCCCCCCGGTGGATCAGGACCCACAAGGAAGTCATGATTATTCAGGGAAGGGGGGAAAGCGCCCTTGACTGAATCTTATTGTGTGTGTGGGGTGTGTGTGTGTGGGGGGGGGGGGAGATTCACGGGCTGCTTTGGGTCAGTGGAGGAGTAGTCGTGTGTTCCTGGGTTTGTGTGTGTGTGTGTGTGTCGGAACCAGAGATTAGTGGGGGTAAATCGTGCGTGTGTGTGACGCCTCTGGCGACCGGGCGCTGTTGTTCTGTGCAGACGACTGGAAAGGGGGAAATTGTGCTGCTGCTTGACCGTCGGTAATCGCCGTTCATTAGGACGCCGGCACGACCCATTTAACAAATGCTTATTCATCTCAGACCCCATTTGAAGAGCTGACGGCAGCCGTCCTTTGTAGAGGGAGTAATTATGTATTTCCCTCTGAGCGGCCCTTTTTTTAGATGGATGAGGATACAAAATCGTGGGAAATTGTTTTTTTTTTAGTCTTTTTTTTTTTATTAAAAGCGGAATGGGAGAGTACTTTACAATTATCTTGCATCAACAACAAGAAGCCCTTTGATCAATTCTTTCATACTACACGCTTTTATCTTGTTTTATCACACCTACTGCGCGCTGGATGTTTCCACTCTGTTTATTACCCTGCAGACTGCACCACTGGCCCATCTGATCATTAGATGAAAGATGTTTGGAGGGGTTGCACGTTCTCCACTCCTGCTGGAATTTATTCAAGCATCGTCTGCGCCCCTCTTGACCTCCCCCCCGCACCCCCACCACCACCACCCCATCATCCCTCCCTTCTCCTACTGCACTCCCACCCCAACCGTATCCTCCTCCTCCTCCTACTTCCACCTCCTTCATTCCCCAACTCTCCCACCCCCTCCTGCTCCTCCACAACCCCGCCTTGTTTTTATTCTCCACTCCTCCATCATCCCTAACCATATACTCTTTCTCCTACCTCCTTCACCACCCCAACCTCCTCCACCCCAACCTCCTCCTCCTCCTCCACCACCCCAACCTCACCCTCCTACTATCTCCTCCACCACCCCCAACCTCCTCCTCCTACCTCCTCCATCACCCCAAACAACTCCTGCTCCTCCACCACCCCACCCTCCCCCTCTTCCTATCTCCTCCACCACCCCCCCAACCTTATCCTCTTCCTCCTCCACTACCCCCAACCTCATCTTGCTCTTCCTCCTCCACTACCCCCAACCTCATCTACCTCCTCCTCCTCCTCTCACCTCTTCCACCACCCCTAACCTTGTCCTCCTCCTCCTCCTCCTCCCCCCAGCCTCCCTCTGCGGTTCTGGGTGAACATCCTCAAGAACCCCCACTTCATCTTCGACGTGCACGTGAGCGAGATGGTGGACTCCTCGCTGTCGGTCGTGGCCCAGACCTTCATGGACGCCTGCACCAAGAGCGAGCACAAGCTCAGCCGGGTGAGTGTGGGGGGGCAGGGGGGCATTAAGGGGGAGGGAGCCTGAGAGCTGACCCTTTCCAAAGGAAGAAGCGGCGAGGGCAGACATCGGGACTCCTGCGGGCTCTCTGACGCTGGCAGAGTTGGGGGTCGAGAGGGGTGACTGTGTTTTGAAATGTCAGCGTTTTCACCGAGACGCCTGTCTTCTCTCTTACCCCAGGACTCGCCGAGTAATAAACTACTCTATGCAAAGGAGATTTCCACCTACAAGAAGATGGTGGATGAGTAAGTCTGCCTTCACTTCCTTCAAAAGTTTTTTTTTTTTCGACAATGGCACGACAAAATGAATGTGAATGTGCCGCACATCATAACCAGATTCTCAAACTGTGTCTGTCTTTGTGTGTGTGTGTGTGTGTGTGTGTGTGTGTGCGTGCATGTGTGCGTGCGTGTGTGTGTGTGTGTGTTTGTCTGATCTAGCTATTACAAGGGCATCAGGCAGATGGTATCTGTCAGCGACCAGGACATGAACACTCATCTGGCCGAAGTGTCCCGGGTGAGAACCGCCCCTAGCTCTCACTGTGCTATAATACCCACCCGCTCCGTCTGTTCATGTCACTTCAATACAGTTCTGTGTACACACATAATCTATGTGTGTGTCTGCGTCATTACACCAATTATACCAAAGGAATTAAGAATAAATCCACACTAATGTCCCAAGGCCCAAATTGCTAACTTTTTTTTTTCCTTTCAACCGATCCAGTTTGTAAATTGTGTTTCTGTAAAATAAACTACAACTACTTGGGGTTACATTTGTAATGTCTTGGGTTGCCGTGTTACATTCTCTCAGAGCTGACGGTAGACCAGGCGATGGTTATGTATAGCAGCGCTTTGCACTTTTCCAAACATGACAACACTGTTAAATGGATTCTGTTTTTGCCTCCTCTAGACTCACACAGACAAACTAAACACCCAAGTGGCCCTGCATCAGCTCTACCAGTATGCCAGCAAATACTATGATGTGGTAGGTGATTCTCTCTCTCTCTCTATCTGTCTCCTATCATCCCTCCAGGAGAACTGAACGCACTACTGCCCAACCGAATATCGCACTTTTCATTTTTCTCTTTTTACTTGGCTCCACTCTCACCTTTTTTGACGGCAGGATGTGTGGAATTTTAATTGAAAGCCTTTCTGTGGTGCGTGAATCGGAAAATTGGTCTGGGAATTGATTTATCCGTCCGGAAGTGTGCACAGCCACTTAAGGTCTCAGAGGGGAGAGCCCAAATGCAGATCTAAATAAAACGTAATGAACAGAGTTCGAGTTGGATAAGCAAATGGTCATTCTATTTTCCTCTCTCTCTCTCTCTCTCTACCCTCGTCTTTCATATCTCTCTCTCTCTCTACCCTCATCTTTTATACCCCTCTCTCTCTATCTCGACCCTCGTCTTTCATACCCCTCTCTCTCTCTCTCTCTCTCTCTCACTCTCTCGACCCTTGTCTTAAATACCCCTCTCTCTCTCTCTCTCTCTATCTCGACCCTCGTCTTTCATACCCCTCTCTCTCTCTCTCCCTCTCTCTCTCTCTCTCTCTCTCTCTCACTCTCTCGACCCTTGTCTTAAATACCCCTCTCTCTATCTCGACCCTCGTCTTTCATACCCCTCTCTCTCTCTCTCCCTCTCTCTCTCTCTCTCTCTCTCTCTCTCTCACTCTCTCGACCCTTGTCTTAAATACCCCTCTCTCTCTCTCTCTCTCTCTCTCTCTCTCTCTCTCTCTCTCTCTCTCTCTCTCTCTCTCTCGCGCTCTCTCTCTCCCCACAGATCATGGCTGCCCTGGAGGATGACCCTGTCGCCCAGAGCAAACACTTGACCCTGCGTCTTCAGCAGATCGCTGCGGCTCTGGAGAATAAATCCACCGATCTCTAACCACCCCCCAAAGGACGGAAGGGTGGACGGATGGACAGACGCAGAGAACAAAAGAACGACCGAAAGAAGGACGCGAGCGAGGAGGGAGGGAGGGAGGAAGGGAAGGGAGGGAGGGAAGGGAAGGGAAGGGAGGATGCCAGTGTGCCCACAGTGGCTTAGGGATGGATTCTCCGGAAGGAAGCAAGGCGGAAAGGAGGCAAGGAGGCGAGACGAGGGACCGAACCCAATGCGAGCGTCTCTGCTGTAGGACCTCCATGGGACTGACGAGATGCTGGTGTAGAGCGGGAGAGAGGAGGAGGAGGAGGAGGAGGAGGAGGAGGAGATGGCAGCGTTGTGCTCTCCTAGCTATGCCTTAAAGCTCACCTGCCAACCTTTAAGGTCCACATGCGCCCGCCCCACCCCACCCAGAATGCAGTGCAGGAGCCGGCGTGGGAGAGTAAGGCCCCTGGCACTGGAGATAATCAGACCCTCCGTCCCGGGTAGAAGAGGTTCCAGCAGGAGTTGATGGATAATATATATATTTTTTAATTGTGTGCGTTCTTATGCGGATAGCTTTATAAGGAGATGATTATCTTTTTAAACGGATCGCCTTGTGGTGCAGAATAGTGTTTCTATATGCCTGTGTGTGCGCGCGTGCGTGTCTGTGTACAGCGTGTAACGATACGTGAACAGGATGCGGGCGTGCCTACCTGTGCGTTGGTCTGTGTGTGTGCGGGCGTGTGCGTGTGCGTGTCGGTCCGCTGTTAGGCATGGGGGGTTATATCCGTGCTCTGTCGGTGTGAACCCCCCCTGACCCCCCGGACGAGAGCCTGAGCTCTCCCTGTATCATTTCACCAGAAGAGACCAAAGGTTCTGGTGGTGGGGGGGGGGGGTTGGTTGGTTGGTTGGTTGGGGCGTGTTGACTCATCTTCTCAAATCATAGGTGTCCCAGCGACACGGCGCCAAAACCTGTTCCATTTCAGTCGACGGTTCTCAAGGCTCCCTGTCGCTTTGAGCTCGATTGCTGTTTTTTTTTTTGTGCTTGTGGAAATCGATGAATAGCACAGTCAGTTTCCCTTTATTGTAAAAATAATGCCACGACACATTCCACTCAGAGTAAAGCACAGAATAAATGAAATCCTTTTTTTTTTTTTTTTAGGAATTGTTTTTAGGAATCATTTGAAAATTGCTTAGGAATGATAATAAGCGTTCGAGCTTGCTTGTGTAAGCGGACAATTGATAACATTCACTTACAGAGCCGGTGACTTAATATTAGCCCTGCAATAATGTCAATGTTACATAATTCACAACACTGTAGACGGTACACGAGGCAGACAGTTATTATGGTATCAATGCAGCAATACATGTTGAAAATGTCCAGCTGAGTCATTTATGGAAAGCGTAGTGTTACCGTTGTAATGCATTTATAAGTGGTGCCATTTTTATAGTATTAGCATTTTACCAACTTCAATAGTCGCTCTACATTTCTGCCTCCTTCGTTGATAACGCTGATGTTAATGCTTTTGTGAAGGGATATGGTACGTTTTTGAAGAAGTGATCTTTGTTTTAGCTTTGGTGTGATGTCATGGGGCTCAGGTGAAAGTATCTACATACATGATTGTAGGAATCGTTGGAGGGTTCATGTGTAAACGTTAGGATGTTTGCTATTACTTTCGTCCTTGTATACTTTATTCATGCTTAAAAAAGAAAGGACTGATATATATATATATATATCTTATATTAATTAGGGTTTGCCTTGAATATTCAGTTGGCACATCGGTACTTGGACATTATCTCATAAGATATGTCCTTCAGTTTTAATAGGAGCAAAACTAGATGCCTAAGAAATCAAATATAATTTAAATAAAAATAACACCAATAGGGAAAAAAGAGGATCGCGAGATGACAACGGACATGCTCTTATTACGGGAGTTAGTCATGTTAAATTGACGGAGCCCATCACCGTGAGTCTATTTATTGAGCAGTATAAACGCCGCCTCGGGCCTCAGTTTATGTTATTGGCTCATTTATTAAAAAAGAACGCTCTGCTGTTTGTTCATGAAATGCGGCGAAGATTAAAAGCATTTCGGCATACGGCCCTGATTTATTTCTAGTTTTTTCTAACAGTCACCAACTGATAGCGACCATGTATGGTAACAGAGCCCAAAGAGCTCTCTCCAGACCCCAGAATGTGAGCGATTCCTGCCTTAGCTGGTGTAAGTGTGTATTATTTTGCACAGGGCCCAAGCATGCCTGCCCGCCTGCCTGCCTGCCTGCCTGCCTGTCTACCCTAAAGGTCCTGCTCTCACACAGCAGGGGGTCCTGGCATTCTGACCCACAGCACTCTGGGCTGGTCACTCAGAACGGCGCAGAGCAACACTCCATATAAGTGAAGCAGCAGGGAAAGGGGGGTGAGGGGGGGGTTGGGAGCAAGGTGGGGGGGGCAATGCTTTTGATCTTGACCGCTGCAATCCATCCCTATCGCCGCTTTCCGCCGGCGTCCTCTCGACGAAGAGAGTGATGCAAGACGCTTCTTTCGAAGACCTTTTTCCTTAACCAAAAATGTGCCTTACCGATAGGACGACGCGTAGATATATAGATGTGTCCTTTCTAAAAATTCTATCGATAACTTAAAAGTGATTTATGATTCTAGTGCTATAGACACAGCAATGTATTTGGACTTGTGATATTTTGTGTGCTGTCAAGAAAAGAAAAAAATATATAAAGCTTATCACCCTGCTGCAGCCATGTGCGTGCCAATAGGCTGAAGACATTGTTTTATTTTACGTGCACTTTTCCTTTTTGGGTGTCTGTGGTGTGTGTGTGTGTGTGCTTAGTAGGCCTTCTGTGACTATGGCCCAAGCGAATAAATGTAAAGCAATGTCCATCCCCAAATTCCCATTCAAATGGTTGGAACCCTAAAAATTCGCTCCAAGTCAAAAAGGATAATTGTGTGTAGATTGATTATAGCTCAAAACTGTTGCAATGGTGTTTTTTCTTCTTTTGCCGTGTGTTTCTACCGTGTGTATGATTAATGACTATCTATACTCGACAAAAGAGCTTTCTTACTGCTGTGCAGTTATTTTTGTTTCCTATAACATATATACCTTTGTAAAAACATGTTGAAATACTGTACTCTTCACTGTATAATCCTATGCATTGAGTCCTGGGGCGTGGGGGGGAGGGGGGAATCAAGTTTATTTGTGCAGTTGTCGAGACATTTTCTCCTCTCCCTTCCATTTCGAAAACTTGTGAAAGTGCCGTGGTGATAAAAACTAAACTGGAACGGTCTCATTTTCAACGCTGGCGAAAGCAATGTCCCTTTCAACCCGAGGCAGCTCACAAGCCAATCTTGATCTGTTTCGTAGTGGATGAACTCACTCCTCCAAAGTTTATGTGCGTGCGTGTGCGTCTGTGTGTGTGAGTGTGTGTGGATGGAGCATTTACACATGGGTTTCATCACCCACGCCACCGTGAATAAATTTCTCAGAGATGTCTAATGCAAGGGTTTCTTTTCTGTGTCCTTCGTGCGCTCGCACACACACACACACACACACACACACACACACACACACACACACACACACACACACACACACACACACACACACATACACACAACCGTGACCTGTTATTAGTTAGGACACCCTCTCTCAAGTCCCCCCTATCTTCTATCTAATGCAAATGGTTGTGGTCGTCGTTAAGGTTTGACCCGTTTCAGTTTGAGTTTCAAGACCGGGCAGGATACTTAGTTCTACAGTATGGTTGAAGCGAGCGTCGAATAGAATATCCTCATGCACCCATGATAACCTAATTATCAACTGGCATACGTATTATGGTAACAAGCATAATTAAGTCAATGAACAGACTATGCAGCCTGTTTAATCCATAGCGATTTACAGTGAATTCAAATACAGGTCATTAAGTAAGTAAGGCCTCTTGCCCAAGGATGCTGTGCAGGTAGGCTGCAGGCATTTTGGGATCAAGCCCAGAACTTTTCACCCTAACCACTGACTATACAATCCAATCCCTCCTACTTCTTACTGCAGTAGGCAAAAGGCCATAATATCGGCACACAAATACAAAAATATACAAAACGTTCATGGTCAACATTATTACGACCATTCACTTGAGTGTCTTCGGCTTGCGCCGTACTCCTACATTACAATGCATACTACAGACCTGAAGTTTGACCACATAGTAGGAGCTCATAAAGTAAACATGCTCCGTGTGGTGTCGGCAATCCCCCAAATGAAGGGGGAAAAGATAGCTGCAAAAATATTAATTACGCAAAAACGACTAAGAATAAAATGCCAGGGAAAAGGAGTTGCTGGTGGGTGGGGTGGGGGGGCAACATGAAAGGGAGGACAGGGGGTGGTGGGGCGGGTGTCTCATCTGAGCTGCTTCGCAAACCCTCGACGCCGGGGTGGAGATATCAAAGACTGAGCAGGGGCCGTGGAGGCGTTAGCTTGTAACCGAGCGGAGAGATTTGCTCGCAGATATCCACCCAGAGGAACGGAGACGAGAGGCACCGCCAAGAGTGATTACGCTTGATTATCACGAGCCTCCTTGCTGCCAACACACACACAAACACACAATCACACACACAAACACACAATCACAATCACACAGACACACACACAATCACAGGCTTATCCAAGGTGATCCTGTACTCCTATCCTGAGGATGGAATTACTGTAGCATAGACTGTTTAAGGGTATGCTATATGTATTATTTTGTGGGGAGTGAGCTCATTGGTCATACCATATTGCTAATGATAAGACGATGGGGTATGTATCCTACGGTTTAATACAGCACGCAGCAGCACACATTTCTCTTCAGCTGCAGGTGAAAATAAGTTAATATATTAAACAATTATAATGAGGTATACTACTTATTGTTTTTGGTATCAGAAATTGGCAGGTCTTTGCTTCAGACTCGGCATCCAGCCTCTGGCCAAGTGGAAGATGAAACGGAAAAAGTTGTGTTTCCCAGCATGCTGCGTCGCAACTCATGGTCTAATAACCGAGGATGTATACAACGAGAACACAACACAAGAAGTCTGGGAATCCATTTTTGCCGCTGGGAGGAGACTTTGTGAAAAGATAGGTGAAAGTGAAAAAGCAACCGTCTGTTGTTGACTTGTTAGGATTCATTATTTAGAGTGTGTTAAAAAAAGAAATTACAGGAATAATTAGGGCTTTAGGAGAGAAAACAATGGATAAAAGAAAACATCGGTTTTAACAAGACTTCTCTAACACCAACTCAATAGCCTCTTCAATAAACGAAATATCCTACTTAAATAAAACTTCACTACTTGAATCTGCAGGGTGGTTATACACACAAACACAGGCAATATGAACAGGAACTGACATGGAACAGCATCAGTAGCCTTTTATAAGTGATCCAATGGATGTATGCTGTGCCAATAGGTGCCATATTTATTGGTAAAACTAAAGCAAACAATCAAACAAGAATTTCACAAGCCTTGCTTTCAACAATTGCATTAAACTATTGTATTGCTTTCCGAGTGTCCCCTCTAACTGTGAACTCCCACTAGAGAATATTGAGGTTTTCAAATTTCCTTTGAGCACCACAAACAAAATCTCATTCAAGCTATTTGGTTGGCAGAGACCCGGCAGTAAATAACATAATGATGTTCAAAATGTACAAATTGAGTTGCTTGGTGAGCTGGCTCTTTAATCAGGGCTGAGTGGTGCTATTACAGCCACAGAGGAACTATTGCTGTCATACCTCTTCCCAACGCAGTGTTTTCTCATTACATATTCGTGACTTTACTACACCATTAACTTCCAAGATGTGTGATAAACGTATTACATTGAGTGCTGTTGTGATCCTGCTGGTGATTAAGTGTGTAACCGTAATGGAGACAGGCTAATTAATTAGCAGATTCAGCATTTTAAATCTAGGTAATTGTCGACGGGCTCTGTGAAAGGCACCGACTAATGGAATGGATCATCAGATAAAAACAACAGTCGGTCATTTCATAGGCCTGATAGTCCCTGTAGGTGTTAGACATTCAGTAGACATAGTGAAATGGAATGAAACAATATTTGCAGCATTATTATTATATAATAATGCTAATAATCGTATAAGTACTTTTTTTAATTTTTCATTATTGGTCCAGACCATCAGATCCACGCCAGCGTCTGCGGGTGGGTTGACGGCAGCACACTGACTCCTATATAAGCAAGGCAAGGCAACTTTATTTATATAGCACTTTTCATGCACGAGGCAGACTCAAAGTGCTTCACATGCAATAAAATAAAAGAATACTTTTTTTTTGTAAAAAAAAAACCCGCATACAATGTATATATATATATATATATATATATATATATATATATATATATGCTCTTATATATATATATGCTCTTATATATATATATATATATATATACTGTACATAAGCACGCTAATACACACATGCTAGGATACTGGTGCGATACTGGTGCGCATGCGCATGATACATAATTATTACTGATATTGTCGCTGTGAAAAAATATGTGACCTAACTACCTCTGATACCTGCCTACCAGCATTGCTCTTGATGTGACAATCTCCCCCGAAAAAACATTTGGGGGAAGGGTCTAACTAAGACTACGGACGAAGTAAGGCGCCTTGCTTGCCTATGCGGTCACTCCCGCGCAACCATTGTTGCCGGAAACATGAATTCGGAAGTGACAGCGAGACGCACCAATCACCGTGAACCTCTGTTGTTGAACCAATCATCGGGGCGCATTTGCAGTGGTTGTCAACAACGTGTCCAATCAGATGTCATCTGCCATTTTTATTTTGGTCTAGCCCAGTTTCAGAATGTGTTATGTGGAGGATGAATGAAGAAACCGGGACGCGGAATACTGTAATAATACACGTTTCAAACGTATACATGTGGAATAATATCGACTCCTGCGTGCCTGAATTGACGAGTGCCTAAAACCAAACAGCTCATCATCACACTGCAGTTAGCAGTAACGTTAGCTCCCCTGATCATCATGCTAACGGTACAATAACTGAGGAGGTAAGGACCATTTAACATTATATCAATACATTAATATCAACCCAGGGACGTTTGTAAATCATCATAGCCCACCAGTGCCTTTTGTATGCCCGGTGCTACTCTTACGTTAGCTCTGTAACTGAATTTGTTCTGTACTTTCTTCATGGTCGTATAGATGCATGCATACATTCCTTATCCATAAACTGATCCAGCCTTCTCTTTTCCATCTCACTTTTCATGGTATAGGTGGAGGCATCCGTGACGCCGCTACTATTATGTATTCCACACCTAACGGCGCCCTCACAGCTAATGGCAATGATAACAGCATTACGGAACTGCTCGGTGCCCTGTGCGACTGCAGTATCTACGGGGTGTCGTGGAAGCGCCGTGCCATGGGGGGGCTTTCAAAGGAAGGCGCCCGTAAGGCTCTCAAGAAGCGGGCCTACGGGGCCCTGTTGTCCAAGCTGTTCCAACCTGGCACCTGTAAAGGCTCTGCCAGCGGCCCGGCCACCACACCGCCCAGAAACAAAGTCCTGATGATCTCCTTCGACCTACGCGTGGCCGGATGTCAGGAAGAGGCGGAGCGGTTGGAGGAGCTGCTCGGAGCCCTGCCAGAGGGGGACGCCTCAGACCCCATCCTGGAGCTCCTGGTGCACTTGGCCGGCTCTGCTCCCCCTCCGCCTACCTCGTTCAGCCAGGACTACATGAGACGAGAGAGGCCCGTGCTGCGGAGGCCCCCGTTGGAGGGATACCAGAGCAAGGAGCTGCAGAGGCTGGAGGCCCGTGCCTGGAGTCTGGTGTGCAGTGAGGAATGGGGGTCTCTGGGAGGTCTCTGTGGGACTCTGGGCCTGATGGACGCCCTTCCAGGCACTGGGCTGCAGGCGTTGAGGATGAAGTTGGAAGTGGAGGAGAGGTTTGAGAAGGACACACGGATGACGCTGTTTGGTGCACTGCATCACAGCAGAACATCAGACCTACACATTAGGCTGGACCTGCCTCCGGTACCTAGTGATGCAGATGTTACTGGGCTGGCCATCAAGGTAGGATGTTCTGCTTTTGACAATCATTATGATAATGGAGAAAATGTGTCTAGGTCTGTGTTATTGAAAAACCAAGGTTTTTTCTTTTCTAGAGACAATAATACTATATAATTTCTGTACAATGTGTTTTTTTTTCGGCAGGTCCCGCACTGTTTCGATCAGTTGGAAGACGAGGGCTTTCAGTCGGCCTCCAACCTGACCCCAGACTCACAGTCGGTGCCAAGCCCATGTCCTGAGTTTGATATCTGGGAAGCTCTTGGCTCATTTGAGCCAGGAAAACGCCGCTGCTGGGAGTCAGTTGGCTGGTGAGGAATTTGGCAAAGGTTCTCCCATGTTCTGATCTAAAAGCTGCCCCATTGTGTCACCTCTGTAGCTGCAAGCTGTTCATTAACACATTATTTAGTTTAAGTTGTGTAATTGCTTCAGACATATGGCCAAAAAGCAATTCTGAAGTTTGTGATTGGCCCAGATCATCAACATTCAACATTGCCCTTAATGACACTGAAGCATCGTTTGGATGTGTAATTTCCACTGTTTTATTTCCTCCTGGCTACTTGCCTGCTACTGCATGTCTGCTCAAGGGTTATAGTGAACAAATGATAGGACGAAGGACGGAGGGAATAGTTTTGGAACACAGCCTGTATTGAGCCATTCTGCAAAAGCTTTTAGAGCAAGCAAAGCAACCGAATTCAGATGCATGCCCCCCCCCCCCCCCCCCCTCCTCTATCCAGTCCTCCAGGGAACAGGGAGCTTCCGTACGTCACCGAGGGAGGCAGGGAGGCCTTTGACCAGCTCTACCGCCTCTGGGAGGGTCAGATGAGGGTCGTAAGCACAGTCGAGACTCCCTCTCCCATCCTGCCCCTCCCCCTGGACTCCCAGACCCAGCTGGTTAGTGACCTGCTCAACGTGCTGATCGGAGTGGAGTCCACCACCTTCCCGCTTAGCCAGGTACGGCTCCTCCATTTGGGTGTCAATCATTTTTTGGTCTTCTTAGAAAATTAGATGTATTTTTTGTTGAGACGGGCTTGAGTACTCTATTTGGACATCAGTATTCTGAGATGTCTGAGTGCGTCTTTAGAGGATTTGAAAGCCTGAGGTTGGTTCTGGTTGCTATGAGGGTGTCTAAGGGTTGAAAGATATGGTGACTAGAAAGAGGAAAGTATTATAAAAGATGAAATCAATAAGTTGAATGTTCAATGCAAGTTATGCAACGTAAAACATGCAGAAGAAGGCTCTCATCACACCTGGCAGTGTGCGTTAAATATCCTTATGCTGGAACTGAAATCCAAAGCCTATTTGGTAGATCGTGTTATGTTCCTGAACGCGTCGTCGGTTTATTAATATGTTTATTAAAGATTACACCACTAAATGGTTGTGCTGAAAGCTCATTAAAACCTATAGAGGCACTGTTGACTAAAGACTACATTAAACTACTTCTACTACAATGGAAATTGTCCTTGTCTACTATAGCACCACTTGCTGCCGTGTGCATGTGTGGACTGGAATGTGTGATATGTAGCTGTGCTGTCGAAATGTCTCCATTTGCAAAATGTCAATTAGCAAATGCTAATTGTCTTTCGCAAGAACACATAATTCGGGTAATTAAACAATACTAATTGAGCCCAATAATGGTGGAAAAAAAACAAGATGGAAAATTGCTCATTAATGCAAATGAGATAGTGAGACTAAACTGAATATATAGTATCTATATATGTTATACATTTGGAGTAAATCAATTATACAAATAATATGGCAGCTAACTAGTGTACAGCTTGAGGACTTTATGTGTATTTCCTGATGAAATAATTCATATTCACATATATAATAAATATATTTAAAAGACTGGTAGGAAAGGCAATTTTCTTGATCTCATTTATTTTTAATTAGGTACAATGAAATCCTAAGCTCGCCAATTGCATCTTATTTACCTTATTTGTTTTTTTGCTGCATGGTTAAGGATGCCTGGAAGGCTAGAAAGTATTTCTACTCCCTAATGTAGAAATGACAAATAAACCTAAAACAAGTTGGCATGTTTGAAAATGTTGCTTAAACGTAACCGTACGGTTCTCTTCTCTCCTCCTCTACCTTTTCTCCTCCTCCTCCCCATCCTCCTCCCCCCTCTCCTCCATCTTCCCCTCTCCCCGGTACGGCGTGGTCACCCCATGGGGCCCATTACCCACGTGCGTCACCCCAGAGTGTGCAGTTCGACGTCAGGCCTGGGGTGTGCGTGTCGGGCACCTCCCCAGAGAGCATGTCGCGTCTTCTGGGGGAGCTGGCGCAGTATGGCACCCATTACCTGAGGCTCAGCCACTTCTCCCGACAGACTGCTACCAAGCGCGGCCTGGTCTTTCAGGTAGGAATGTACGATTGTCTTTAATGCAGTGTTTTTTCCGAGAAGTTCTTATTTTTTACCGATCGTGTTCACTTGTCCGCCGGCCACCGATGTAACCGCTGTTCCTGTCAGAGACGAGACCAGGGAGCTCAATAATGGCTCTCCTTTTACCCACCTTTTTATTTAGGGCTTTTAAAAGAGCTTCGGCCGATATGTCTCTCGCTCTTTTCTCTAACTCTGTGTGTGTGTGTGTGTGTGTGTGTGTGTGTGTGTGTGTGTGTGTGTGTGTGTGTGTGTGTGTGTGTGTGTGTGTGTGTGTGTGTGTGTGTGTGTGTGTGTGTGTGTGTGTGTGTGTGTGTGTGTGTGTGTGTGTGTGTTTTAAAGGCGTTTACAGGTGGGCTGAGGAAGTACCTCCACTACTACAGGGCCTGTGTTCTCAGCACCCCACCCACCCTCAGCCTGCTCACCATCGGCTTCCACTTCCGCAAAGTGGGCCGGCAGCTTAGGTGAGACCACCGGAACCTGATGAGTCATGCGAGCTGCTGATTTAAAAGTTAATATTTGAGTGTAATTGGTTGAAAATCTCCCAGCCATCAGACAGCTATTGGTGGGTGAAATGTGATGGAGGATATCTGTTTTGAGTGGACTGCCTTACTCCGTACGTAATTTAGCTTTTAGACTCCTGATTGCTCATTTCTGACCAATCAGGGCATTTCTTCTGTGATTGTATCTGAATGCAACAACTCCCAATGGCGGAGAAACGTTGCTAGGGAGCAGAGGGGGAGGGGACATAATTACCCCTCTCTACTTAACCTGATTTTCCTACTATTGTATTCTACTGTTGGGCTTTACATCACAACATCACTGACCATCGCCATTTCGGGGCATTGGAGTATTTAAATGTTAGTAATTGTGTTGTTAGTAAAAAAAGATTGGTCATTGTTTAGTGATTAATGGTGAGGGATTTGCCATTATAGGAACACATTGTTATAGGGCTTCATATTCATTATGTCCTTATGTCATCATTATGTCCATTATGTCCATAAAACTATCTTTTACAATACAAAGCAGCAGCAGTCAGCAGTCTTAGCAGTCTGACTCATATTTTATTAAATGAATATGTGTCTGCTGTATTTAATATTGTTATCGCCTTACTGAATGCATATGCATGAGTTTATATTCATTTTCATGCATCCCATCCCCTTGCGTCAATGTTTAATAAAATGCTGAATGTCTGCCTTTCCACCCTTCCATCACTTAGGTACCTCTCGGAGCTGTGCTGTGTGGACGGGCCCTCGGGTGTGGGCCGGGCCACCTTCCCCGTGGTAAGAGACCGCCTCGTCTGACCCGCGTCATCCGGCCGCGTGTCTGTGGTCATCCAACTGAACGTGTGGCTCCTCCCTCCCACCCCTCAGGGCGTGAAGATGCTGTCCTACCTCTACAACGAAGCGCAGAGCAACTGCAGCAACGAGAACTACCCCGTGCTGCTGTCCCTGCTGAAGAGCAGCTGTGAGCCCTACACACGGTGAGTGGGCGTCCCCCCGTGCCGCACAAAAACGCTCCACCCAGCAGTTAAACATGTATTCTTGGACACTTTGTACCGGATTAGCTTCACCAGGGGACCTCGCCGTCATTGCCACTAACCTCCACAATTTGAGTCTCGTTTAGACTATGAGCTGTTGGCTCCCGGGAAGATGAAACTGTTGAATTCATCAAAAGGGAAGTGGGTTCAAACTGTTCTTTCGTATAAATTATTAATTCTTGATTATTAGAATTACTTTGACCGCGGTTCTGCAATTTATAAATATTTTAGCGGTTTGAGTTGCACTGAGACACAGCCGGTCATTATGGTGAAATAAACCCAGACAGCGGGATGCAGAACACTGAAGCGAATGTAACATATAGTAATCAATAGTTTGACACAAAATACTTTAGATTTTTGATTCAAAAATGTATTTTATGGCTCCCACAAATTGTTGTTAGAATAGCATCCATAGCTTTGGTCTGTTATTCAAAGCAGTGGTATCCTATTCTATAATAACAGACCATAGAAGGCTGTCATTTATCAGAATCGACAATTCAACAAAGCCGGGTAAGAAATAGTAATAGCATGCTTTTTACTTAAACTTTGGGATGGTACAACTGCTGAAATGATTGTTGCATTGGTGGATGTATTATTAGTGGACTGTAGAGATTATTTTTACTGTAATAAAGAAAACATTCGTACCTGTGACATTCACTCTGCACACGTGTACACATTTCTGGAACACATATAATGGTCCAGACATTTCAAAGGTGTTTTTCTGTGAACCCCCTATAGATTTGTGTCTGACTGGGTGTACAGCGGGGTGTTCAGAGATGTGTACAGCGAATTCATGATCCAGGTCAACGAGGACTATCTCAGCTTCAGAGGTAACACACACACACACACACACACACACACACACACACACACACACACACACACACACACACACACACACACACACACACACACACACACACACACACACACACACACAGGTGACTGGGTTCAGCTGTTGGGATCAGTCGAAGTCGAAGTCTTCACAGATTGTAGGTCGGGAAGAAAATCCATTTTTGGATCAAACGCCTGGTTGGGTTTAACCTAGTGTGTGTAGAGGTTCTAAACACACAAGGTCAGACCAAACCAACACCAGCCAGATGACCTCTTGTTTTGAGTCAATGTATATTATCAAATCAGTATGATACATGGTTCCTTGTGGTAAGCTACATTAAATCTCTCTACTATAACGCTCTTTTCCCCCTGAGGGGATATTAAATGTATTTTAGGTTTAATGATTCACTTATCTTAAAGACCAGAGGTGACCGGCACAACAGCTGAAGGTCTCATCCTTGCCCCGGGCAAACTGTCTGACTCAAAGTTTTTTTTATATTTTACCCTTTTTTAGCTTCGTCATTCAAAACACATTCAAATAGAACATACGTTTTTTTGCTAGTTTTGTGTAGTTGCAGAAGCACACGCAGCACATAGTCATCATATTATAAAGGTGACATTTCACGGTGTGTATAATGTGTTCAAGCACCCGATTCCATCAAAATAAATGTCCGAGGAGTAATCCTGGGGGATGAACTCTTTGTGCAACGCTAACCGGACAAGCCCTCTATAAATAGCACTTTATTTGACACAGGTCACCAGTGTGTGACCCACCAGTGTTACTGCTACAAGGAGTCACGCATCACTTACCCCGGGGTCAGAGGTTATTCCGCTCCTACGCTACGCCTCATCAAGTCCCGCCCGAGAATCCCGCACACACATCAGACTCCCCTTTTTTTTTTTCAAAATTGTTATTCTAATCTTTTTGGAGGACACACAAATGTCACCGTTTCCCCCTCCAAGTCTGTGTCGCCAGGGAAGCAATCAGCGGGCTAAGCTCTCCTGGCAAGACACAGGCTGCTTCCAGGCAGGGAGACCACTTCCTCCGTCGCCTTTCTGTGCTCAGGATCACTGAGCTAAGCAGCCCTGGCTCCCGAGTGTTGGTTCAAGCAGCCAGAGTTAAATGGGGCGACGCAAGCAACAATTCCCGGGGAGGACAAAGTTTCGGGCCCCCGTGGCCGTGATGAGAGGTGTCAACCGCTCCCCCCCCCCCCCCCCCCCTTACTCCCCCACTTTCCCATTGTGCGCCCCCAAATTTGGAAATCGGAGCGGGTCATCTGCTAAATTGCGCTCTTTTCAGATCCCCAAATGGCGCCGCTAATACTATTAAGGCGGTATTGTACCTAATGAGGCGAGCATTCGCCGTGTGACGTGCCTACCTTGGGTTTCTATGCCCGGGCTTCCTGTCATGGTTCTGTGCCAGCAGTTCTGAACGTGGTCCCCTAAAGTCAGACATTCAGTGACATTTAGTGATGTTTTAAATGGGAAGAGAATGGGTCTTATATGTGAACATATTCGCCCTTCTCCTCTGCGATTCTATAATAGAAATGCAAAAAAAAAGGAGGTTTCTATGATGAGCAAAAAGGCCAAAGTCTACGGTGAAGTATTATGCGATTAGCATTTCTGTCTGGGAGCTCACAGACTCCCCGTTTGTGCCTCCGCAGACAAGCACTTCTGGCAGCGAGGCTATACCCTGATCTCCAAGGACGTGGAGGACTTTGTGCCCGTCTTCCTGAGGCACATCGCCAACGACGTCTACGTCTGCGGCAAGACCATCAACCTGCTGAAGATCTGCTGCCCGCAGGTGTGTCTGCAACATGTCGTAGTCTGTATAGGTGGTATCCCCCCCACCCCACCCAGTGTGTGTGTGTGTGTGTGTGTCTGTGTGAGTGAGTGAGTGAGTGATTGTGTGTGTGTGCGTGTTAATGAATGTCAGTCTCTACCTGTGATTAGTGGTGGTGGAGGTTCTTTGTGTGTGTGTGTGTGTGTGTGTGTGTGTGTGTGTGTGTGTGTGTGTGTGTGTGTGTGTGTGTGTGCGCGCATGCAAAGCATCTCTAGATCTACGTATATGCTAAATGTCAGCCGCAATTATGAATGATGTGCTTATTATCCTAATAACTATCGTACAACAAGATTTGTAACTAAACGGGAGAGCAGACAAAAGTAGCACACTAACACACATTATTAGGGTGTTATTTAAATGCAATGACCTTTTGATACACCATTTATTGCAACGTTGCCTCAGTCTCTTAATTCCCCCACTGGGAATAAATGTGATGTGCGCTTAATGTGGATCCCTCGTCTGTTTCCGCCTCCAGCACTACATCTGCTGGTCGGAGCTGCCGACTCCCCGCATCTCCGTCACCTTCTCCCTGCAGGAGGTGGAGGAGATCGAGCGGGACTGCGCCGTGTACCGCGGGCGCGTGGAGATGATCGCCAAGCACAGCGCCACCAGCAGGGAGGAGCAGGTACTGCAACTCTAGCGGGTGGAGGATCTCTCTGCGAGTCCTAGACAGACGTGAAAGATCGGAGGCCTCCTTATCTGTCGAAACATCTTTGTCATTTTGAGATTGTTATTTTTGTTCATTATTTCATTTTAAGATATTTTTATGAGGAAGTGTTGCATATTATACCCTTTTTAAACCTTTTTTTTTTTTAGCAAACTGTTTTTGTTTCTCACAATCTTTTAGTTTCTTTGCATTATTTAGACGTCTCTAAATGAGGAAAAGTGCGTTGATGTCATTATGTGTAATGAGCCAAACCAGTGTTATCGTCACACTGCTTAGTAAGGCTAATGGATCAGATAGGTGATGAAGTTTAGGATATGTGTAATGGATAGGGGCGGTTAAAACCCCAGCTCCGCTGCTGCATTGTCCCGCCTCACGTGTGAGAGTCAAAGTCGTACGGTGCGCTTCTCGTTTCCGTATTTTCTTTTTTCCCCTCCGTAAAAGGAACAAATTGCCTAATGATGGAATGATCTTTTTTCGCCGCACGGAGCGATTGAGACGATTCCCCCGCGCGATCTCCTGAGTTACGACCGGCGCCCCTCTCCTCCTCCGGCCTCCGCTCCTCGCTGGAGTCGTTAGGTTTGATGCACTGGCGCCTGAGGACCGGCGCACTGCCGCGCTGTTGATGATGTAGTGCGAGCCCTCCTCTCCTCCTCTGAACCCAAACCCAAACCCCCCCCCCCCCCCCCCCACCACCCTCGAGCTTGTACTCTCAGGAAGTAATGGTACCAACGATGGTGAGGTGAGTCGCCGGCCACGAGGATAGATCTTTGTTATTGATGTCCTGTGTGTGTGTGTGTGTGTGTGTGTGTGTGTGTGTGTGTGTGTGTGTACGTGTGTGTGTGTGTGACCCTTTTGTTAGGCGCGGCGCACGGAACATGCGCGGCAGGAGCTGATCAATCAGGTCCGCCAGTCCGCGGCCAAGACCCTCGACAGCATCCGTGGTGGGTGATTCACTGGCGGCCAACCCAGACACACACACACACACACACGTATGCGCACCAACATGCATATAGACGCGCACACACACACACGCACGCACGCACGCACGCACACACAAATACGCAAATACACGAATACGCACCAACATGCATATATACACACACACACCCACACATAGACACGGGCACACATACATGTACGTGTACACACACACACACACACACACACACACACACACACACACACACACACACACACACACACACACACACACACACACACACACACACACACACACAGACATAGGCATAGACACACACACACACAGACATAGACACACAGACATAGGCATAGACACACACACACACACAGACATAGGCATAGATACACACACAAACAAACATAGACACACATACACACACAAACATACACACACATAGACAGACACAGGCACTTACGCATGCACACAGTCAAACACGTGCATGCTGGAGCCATGTCTCAAGAAGGTGAAAGGGAAAGGGCGCCGCCGCCGCGTTAACCATGTATAAATAGTAATGCATAGCTCCTCTTGTGCTAATTGCAACGCTGTGCGTCTGCTGATGACGTGAGTAGACTCCTAAGAGCTCTCAGCCCTCACGGCAGCAGGGCTGCAGTTCAGGGAGGTCTACTGAACGCGTTCCAGCACTGCAGGCTGGGCAATGTAATCTTCGCTCCCGTGGTTCAGCCAAGCTCCTTTTGTGTCGTTTATTACTCCTAAAGTAGTAGGGGTGTTGGAGGGAGCTTTCGGTTCAGCGCCACCTGTGAACCCTGTTGTGTGTGTGTGTGTGTGTGTGTGTGTGTGTGTGTGTGTGTGTGTGTGTGTGTGTGTGTGTGTGTGTGTGTGTGTGTGTGTGTGTGTGTGTGTGTGTGTGTGTGTGCGTGTGTGAGTACCTGAATGAGTTTACCTAAGGTGCACAGGGACCCGTCTGGATGTATATCTATCTGTGGGGTGTGTGTGAGTTGTTTTTGTGGAAGGGGTTTTAAGCAGCCTGCTGTCCTCCTCCTCCTGTTCTCTCTCTCTCTCTCTCTCTCTCTCTCTCTCTCTCTCTCTCTCTCTCTCTCTCTCTCTCTCTCTCTCTCTCTCTCTCTCTCTCTCTCTCTCTCTCTCTCTCTCTCTCTCTCTCTCTCTCTCTCTCTCTCTCTCTCTCTGTCTGTGTCTCTCTGTCCCTTGTCCGTTTCTGTCCGGCCATCCGTGGCTAAACCCCTCCCCTCTCTCGCCCCCTGTAGGGCGGCAGGTGTCACTGCTTCTGGTGGAGGAGGCCAAGAAGAGGGAGCGCTTTGAAGAGCTGAAGCAGCACCTCGAACAGGAGCAAGAGGTGTGTGTGTGTGCGTGTGTGCACGTGCGTGTGCGTGTGTGTGTGTGTGGGCTTAAATACATTTTTGTAAATGAATAATATAAGTAGGAAGATGGATGGCATCCGCAAGGCTATTAAAGAAGGATGAAACCTTCTTTTCATTTTTTTCTTTTTTTTTTCAGTTGATCAATTTTCATGACAAGCTCATAATGAAAAACTAATCTATCCTAATTATTTCCAGCACAAATCTCTGATACTCTCGCCAACTAGTGATTAGGAAAGAAAAACAAATATGATGGGGCCTTTAAATGAGCTTGAAAATGATCATTAAGTCGCCCACGGCAATTTCCCACCACTCCCCCCGCACCCACCCCCTCCCCATCGCCTTTTGTCTTTTTGTGATTATGGCCACCTACGTATTTACATCTTCGGAAATAACCCTGTCTTTGGTTTCATCCTCCAATTATAAATATTTTTGAGGGGAGATTAATCCAGAATGGAAGCGACCCACTTTTAGGGCCCCCATTTAAACCCCCTTAATAATCAGTCCGTGTGTGTGTGTGTGTGTTTAGGGCCAGCTCCCGTGGCACGCCGATGCCTTTGAAAAACGCATCTTTTTGTTTTCTCATCCTCCATCCCGGCCTTCTGTCCAAACTCAAACTTGAAATTCTTTTTAAACACGCTCTCCCATGAGGATGATTCAAATGGAGAAAAAAAAAATGCCAGCCTTGCTTTATAGTGTAGCCGGGGGAGAACACGCATGACTCACACATCAGCAGTCGGCCAAAGTGGTCAGAGGACGTACATGTAAGCAGGCCTACGACCCCATACGGCAGAGGGGGGTGGGGGGGGGGGAAACACAGCTGAAAACGCTGGTGCGGACCGAATGCCTCGGGCAGGAGGAGCAGCGTTCTCACACTGAGCCGTCGTGGCGCAGGCATGGTGCTGATGCGGGTGTATGTATGTATGTGTGTGTGTGTGTGTGTCTGTGTGTGTGTGTGTGTGTCCCCAGTGGCGCAGCGCGGCCAGGAGGAAGGAGCAGGAGGATGACTTCAGCTTCACCAGGGAGCTCAGGGACCGCGAGCAGAGGCTGCAGGTCCTGGAGGAGCAGCTGGAGCAGAGAGCCAGGTCAGCACACAGGTCTAACCGTGCACCAGTAACACACCATATACATGGCTCATAGCCACAGAGAACCAGGTCAGCACAAAGGGCCTACCGTAGGCCTATTACACACGATATACACGGCTCATAGCCACAGAGAACCAGGTCAGCACAAAGGGCCTACCGTAGGCCTATTACACACGATATACACGGCTCATAGCCACAGAGAACCAGGTCAGCACAAAGGGCCTACCGTAGACCAATAAGTAAGGGATAATGTATAGAGCGCCGGTCATTATCGGGAAATAAGCCCCGACAGGGCTTTGCACTGGAGGGGCTTATTTTAGATAATGACTGGCGACGTTCTATACATTATCCCGCTTATTACACGGTTACTTGCCAAAACGAAAAAAATGACTTCACACGGTGTGTCTTTTTATAATTACCATTCGTAGTGTTGATCAGCAGAGAAATAGTCCGCCAAAGACGTTGACGTCGCTGAGCAACCGAATCCGCTAGGGTTGATAAGTTACCGGACCACATGCGGAGTGATACAAAAGACGTGGAAAAAAAAAATCCACTTTCCTTGACAGCGGTCATTATATGCTTAGCAACGGTCATTATTGAAAAATAATTCACCACCGGAAGTCATAAAGGCCCACGCAAGTGAACGGAGCATTCCACAGCATTGAGAAGAGCCCGTGTAATAATACACAATATACACCGCTCATTCCCTGAAAGAACCAGGTCAGCACACATGCCTACGCTAGACCAATAACACACAATGCACACCACTCATACCCACAGAGAGCCAGGTCAGCACACAGGCCTACCCTAGACTAATAAAACAATTTACACTGCTCATACTCCTAGAGCAAGGGTGGGGAACCTTTTTTGAAATCAAGGGCCATATCAGTTTTTATAACTTTTTTTTTCTAACCCTATTTTTTTTTTTTACCGCAGAGATGAGCACATATAGACACTTTAGGCCTGTGGTAACACAACATCGCTCCTACTCGCAGAGAGCCAGGCCAGCACACAGGCCTACCGTAGACCAATAACAACCTTTAGACCGGCGAAGGCTCGGTAGATTGTCTGATGATTTGCACAGAGCTCAGGAAGAACCCTCCTCAATATTCAAATCCGGGCCTATTACTCACAGCAATTTGGCGACTCACCAAATAGTTTCCATCACTCTCTCTGTGCATGTGCTGATGATGACACTCGCACAGGAAGGGAGTTTCTCCCCCCCTCCCTACCACTCCCTCCCCTGCCCCCCCCGCGCTAGAGGCTCAAACTAAACTCATTAAAACGCTGAAAAACTGGCAACCAAACAGCCGAGTGAGTTGAGCGACAATCCCATCGCTGTTCGGGTGCCAGGTTTTTATTCCTGTTATCGCGGATGCACGCATCTCCTGTCAAGAGACGCGAGAGAGACGTCTCATTCCCCCCGCCCCCCCCCTCCCACGCTGCTCCGGCGACGGGATCACTAATACGCCAGTTGAGTGATACCCCGTCGGCTCTCGTGGGCACAGGAACGAGCTGATCGCCCAGTACGGCCGCCTATCGGAGGACGCCGCCCGTCGAGAGAGGCGGGCCCTGTGGAGGGTCCAGCGAATGAGGCTCGACCCAGCACGCGCCCAGTTCCTAACGCTGGACGAAGAAAAGATTGAGGTCAGTTTTTTTGTCAGTTATCACAAAATGGATTATTGTATGAGCACCGCGAGATGATTGCGGTATTAATGCGGTAATTGCCTTTTTGAATTTCAAGGGGTTATTTGAGTTCACCAAGACACCTTTTTTTTATTATTTTATGTCACCTGCAGAACATACTGGAGAAATATCCCTTGGGGCATGAGAGACCTCCCATTGAATTCCTTTCAGCTGTCACCCAGACGGTAAAGCAGCAGACTGCACTGCAACAAAAACAGGTGGGATTCCAGTTATAGTCCTTGTTGTTGTTATTGTTGTTGTTGTTGTGATATATAGACATGCCCCCCCCTCCTCCTCCTCCCCCTCCCAGCTGCTTCAACTCAACATCCTTCTCTTTGACAGGAGGCATCAGAACACCTCACAGCGGAAGTGCGCAAACTTCCTGACGGCGTTCCTGTCCCGGCCCCCATCACCGAGGGCGCAGATGTGAAGGACCTGCTGGACCGGGCCCTGGGGGAGCTGGGCTCTGACCTCCAGCAGCAGCAGCAGCAGCAGCCTCAAGCCGCGGTGGACTACGACTTCAGTGCCCCCTTCAGACCGCTGGAGGGCATCACCGGTCAGCCCCCGCCGGTGGTCCTGCCGGACCCGGCGGCCGTCCCGCACCCTTCGGCCTCTCACATAGCCGTGGGCGAGAACGTGTCTGATGTCAAGGCCAGCGTCCCGAGATCAAGCATCCACGGCCAGGCCTCCAAGTCCAGCTTCCCCATTGGACAGTACACCCTGGAGGGAGGAGCGCCAGAGGCACCAAAACGCAGCGGTTACGGACACCCCTCGCAGTCCGCAGTGCAGCTGGGAGACGACAACATGCCGGAAGCGCTTGGAGCTACGGCTGCACAGACAAGCTCTCTGGCGGTGGTTGGCAACACGTTGGAGGCGAACCGGCAACCACAGCCCAACGCTCCGGAGCCTGTGATCGAAACGGCTCCTGCCCCTGTGGAGGATACTGCTTCTGCTCCTGGTTCGTCGGTCGAGGCTAGCTCCGCGCAGGACCCCGGAGGCATCCAGGACAAACTGGCCCCTCCTCCCGCTCTATCTGAGCCCCTGCTGCCTGCGAGTCGACGTCAGGATCCGGCTGCTCATTTCAACGTCGGGGAGTCTGATTCCGATAGGATTGCGCCGCCGCCCTCCCCAAGCCCTCACGGCCACGCCTCTGATTCCCATCTGCAGGCCGGAGCGCTGATCTCGGACGACGCCGTTCCCTTCCCCTCCCCCAGCGCTCATGGCCACTCGTCCGACGCCCACATCAAGGTCGGGGAGAACGTCTCCGACTTCGTCGCCCTGCTACCCGTTCCGGGCGCGCACGGGCACGCGTCGGACAGCGCCCTTCAGGCTGGATGCGTCGCGTCCGGTGCCGCGCCCACACCGGGACCTCCGCCCGGAGGACCTCACGGCCACTCCTCTGATCCCAAACTGACAGCCGGAGCGCCGGTCTCGGACGACGCCGTCCGCCTCCCCTCACCCGGTGTCCAAGGACTCGGGTCGGAGGTCAAAATTGAGGTCGGCCTGAGCGTCTCCCATTCCGTCGGCCCTTTACCTGTTCCCGCCCACGCCCGCGCTTCTGACGCCCACACCGGGGTCGGAGCGAACGCCGTCTCCCATTCCGTCGCTCCTCGACCTGTCCCCGCCCCCCAGGCGTCAGACGCCCACACCAGGGCCGGCGACGGTGCGGTGTCAGAGGTCGGCGCTCCTCTCCCCTCCCCCGGCGCTCGCGGCCCCGCGTCCGACGCCCACGACCGGGTCGGGGATGTGGGCGTCTCCGACTCTGTCGCCCTGCTACCCGTTCCCGGCGCGCGCGGGCACGCGTCGGACTGCGTCCTCCGGGCCGGGTGCGTCGTCTCGGGTGGCGAACCCGCGCCGGGATCTCCGCCCGGGAGCGCTCACGGCCACTCCTCTGACTCCACCCTCGGCGGGGGCTGCGTCGTCGCGGGCGGCGGTCCCGTCACCTCCCCTCCGCGCGGCAGCGCTCACGGCCACGCCTCCGATTCGACCTTGGGGGACGGGTGCCTGGTGTCCGGAACGGCAGCGCAGGCTTCGCCGCTCCCGGGAAGCGCTTTCGGCCACTCTTCCGATTCGGTGTTGGGCGTGGGCTGTGTCGTTTCCGGAACGGCGGCACCCGCGTCGCCGCTCCCGGGCGGTGCTTTCGGCCACTCGTCGGACTCCACCCTGGGTGTCGGCTGCGTCGTCTCGGGAGCGGAGACCCTGGCGTCGCCGCTCCCAGGAAGCGCTTTCGGACACTCTTCGGACTCGGCTTTAGGCGTCGGGTGCGTCGTCTCTGGGATCGCAGCGCACGCCGCTCCCCTCCCGGGTAGCGCGTACGGGCATTCGTCAGACTCCACCCTCGGCGTCGGGTGCGTCGTGTCCGGAGCGGCGGCACTTTCCTCGCCGGTCCCAGGAAGCGCTTTCGGACACTCTTCGGACTCTGCGCTCGGCGTGGGCTGCGTCGTTTCCGGGACGGCGCCGCTCGCCTCGCCCGTCCCAGGGTCCGCCTACGGCCACTCGTCGGACTCGACGTTGGGTATCGGGTGCGTGGTGTCGGAGGCGGAGCCTATACCTGCGCCACCTGCGGGGAATACCCACGGGCACTCCTCGGACTCGGCGCTGGGGGTTGGCTGCGTGGTGAAGGTCGGAGTTCACGGGGAGCCAACCGGACCGCACAATGACCAGGGTAATCAAGCCAGTGTGAGGCTATTCAGGCAGAGTTTACTCACACTAATACACTAAATATAATATATAAATACTATTATAATTTCCCTCTGCTTTGTGATGGGAAACGTTTGTGTTGTCGGCCAGGGGGATTAGTTTTGCTTTGAGCCGTGGTTCACTGATGGAAAAAGAAAATGTTAGTACTTGATATTCATTAAAAATGAAATTGAAACCGCTGAACCGAGGCTACCTTCTGTGTTTGAACTCTGTTGGCTTGAGTGCGCCAATTTATATATATATTTTTTGAGTAACTATGATTTTTTTTATGCATCTATTGAATTAACCGTCGCTGTATTGTTCTCTCTCCCTCTGTCTCTCTATCTCTGTCTCTTTCTTGATCTCTCTCTCTCTCTCTCTCTCTCTCTCTCTCTCTCTCTCTCTCTCTCTCTCTCTGTCTCTCTGTCTCTCTCTCTCTGTATCTCCCTCTATCTCCAGGCGTCCGGGCCGCCCTGCTGGGCCTGTCCCTGGGTGAGCTCTCTGAGCAGGACTATCTGTTGTCCCTGGCCGTGCAGTACGAGGTGGAGACCTACGAGGACTGCTCCAACCGCATGTGTGAGTCCAGGTTTACCAGGCCAAAACACTTTTTTGCAGTCTGCCCCACGACTTGGGGAAACAAAACCTTGTCCTTGAGAGGCAAGAGCTGAATGCACTTTAGATATGCTAGCCACTAGGTCGACAAACGTGCTGTGCATACTGAGCTATCCATCTCCAAGAGACACAGTTGTGCACAGATGCATGTCTGTATAATATATAGAGGGTTGTAAGGAAAATATTGATGGTGTGGGGACTCTTATTCTTCTTTCTCTTTTTTTTGCAAAACTTTATTGATTCTCTGGAAAGTTGGGTTGCGGTACAAGAGCTTCAGTTCAGCCCACCCTTTGTATTACACTTCATAAGGTTGTCTTATAGTTGATTGTCACTGGTTGACTGGTTGGCCTGTTTGTATAGGGCTTGTTCATCAGAATGCATCATGGGATTCTTTATTGGTCATACTCAGCCATCTTGAGAGGACTCAAGAGACTGTGAATTCCTAAAGCATCGTAAATATACCGTAATCTAGGCTAATGAAAATGTTGTTTTGGATGAGAAGCGCTGTGGCTTTTTCAAACACAACAATGTTCCCCCTAATGAGAAATATTTTTAATTTAATTTTTTTTGGATTGCCTACTAAACAATGACCAAAAGCACATTACTACCAACACAATAAGCAACCCCCTAAAGCTCCTATGCTTCCAAAATGGAGGCGGTAATTGCTATGAGATGATGTACAAGCTCTATAATAAAAAGTGTATCTGTCACTTCATCTTAATATGAACCAAATCTCCCTCTGAGCAGCCAAACAGCTCTCAATAATATCTTATAGTATCCCCTAAGCCGTTTATTTTCACCAATTAAAAAAAAAGGTCAACGCTGAATGCCACTAAACACTGGAGAGCAGGAGAATAGCGTACGCAGACTCCAGGCTTATGACCTTGTCATGTCTGTGTATTTAAGTGTCCCAATGGGTCATTGAATCACTCCTCTTTCACAGTGTATCGCTAAATTATTTTCTGAGATGCAACCCTTAAATATGTAGGTTATGTACCTAACATTACCCTTTTGTCCTGTGTGTGTGTCTGTCTGTCTGTCTGTCTGTCTGTCTGTCTGTCTGACTGTGTACACGTGTGTCTGTGTACATGCACATGTCCGGGCCCCCACCTCAGCGGCCTCCCCAGAGTGTCAGCTCCTGAAGCGGCTGACCGGCGGGCCCCGGGGCCTCCCCGCCGACCCCACCCTCCAGAGCGCCACGGACACCACCTCCATCCAGCTGAGTGAGATGGTGTCTCTGCCGGTGCTCATGAAGCACTCCGTCACCGGGCCCCTGATCACACAGTCAGTACCTCCTCCTGTCTTTCAATGCCTGTGTCCTGTATGTAAGACCTGGTCAGGGGCCCCTCATCAGAACGACTGTGTCCTGTATGTAAGACCTGGTCAGGGGCCCCTCATCAGAACGACTGTGTCCTGTATGTAAGACCTGGTCAGGGGCCCCTCATCAGAACGACTGTGTCCTGTATGTGAGACCTGGTCAGGGGCCCCTCATCAGGTATATGTGTCCGGTATGTAAGGCGTGGTCAGTGGGGATATCCTATTTTATCTCACTGATCAGATAAAGGATTTGTGTTCATTGAGGCTAGTGAGTTTGTGCTCATAGCCTCTCTGTTCAAGGCTCTGTTGGTTTCTCTCTGTTCAAGGCTCTGTTGGTTTCTCTCTGTTCAAGGCTATTTTATTTTTCAACACAGCGTTCATGATATCGGACAGAAATTGAAGCGAAAAATGCGAAAAAATCTCCACAAACGTACTCTAGCCCCATGTAATGCTAGTCGAACCATCGCTAACCTTCCTGTCCAAAAACCGGTGGAGCGCTCTGAGAAACATGAAAACCCGTAATCCACCTTTTTACAAAAAAAAACAAAAAAAGCTCAAATAACCTTGACTGAACTCACCTGTGCTGTATCACTCGGCCGCGGTGGCTGACGCAACGGCCATGAGTCAAAACGACACCGCCACTGCCCGTTTTTCTAAATGTCACCGACAACCACTCAGAAATCCCCGTTGGCAGCCGGCCTCGGGCCCTCAGCTGTGAAATGTCGCCGCACACCGCACGGCTTTGGCGGCGGCGGTGGCAGCGGCGGTGGCGGCGGCGGCCATTTTCCAGGACGGATGGCGCCCGCGTGTCTCCTTGGAGCGTGCGGGAGCTCGGTGTGAATCATTCGTCCAAGGCGAGAGGTGTGTTCGGCGGATCCATCAAAGCCGCCGTTTAAAACAAGACTCTTTGTCTTGGGAGGCCGAACGTTTTTTTTTTCTGCCGACTCCTGTGTTTCTCTCCTCTCTCGATCGCGGCGCTGACCTTCTTGGCTTCCGTTCATCACGGCGCTCTATGAATGGGAAAAGACCGAGGGGATAATTAGAACGTGTGAAGTGGAATAAAATATGTGTCAGAAGTTGAGGAACGCCGCGAGCAGTTTCGCCCGCTCTCTCGCCTCGCACTGAGCTGATGGCTATCTCTCATGTGTTTAGGAGGAGGGAATTCAGAGAGTCAGCATAACTTTCAAACATTTCTTTTGTCTCTCTCTGTCTCTGTCTCTCTGTATCTCTCTCTCTGTCTCTGTCTCTCTGTGTGTGTCTGTCTCTCTCTCTTTCCCTTTCTGTCTCTCTCTCTCTCTCTCTCTCTCTCTCTCTCTCTCTCTCCCCCCCCCCGCCCGCAGCATGTCCCTGGTGAACAAGGCGGTGGTGGACTACTTCTTCGTGGAGCTGGGCGTGGAGCGCCACTTTGAGGCGCTGCGCCACTTCCTGCTGATGGAGGACGGGGAGTTCGCCCAGTCCCTCGGCGACCTGCTCTTTGAGAAGGTGACCCTTGACCCCGTGGTGCTTTTAGTGGCCGCCCCAAGGAATTTGATTAACAGAGACGGGACCATAAGGGGTTTATTGTTCAGTGATGTTGTTCAAGCCTCATTATGTGTACAAATTGTGTTCTCACTATTACCATTCATTATTATTAACACAACATTAAACATAATTAAAAGCAAACCTCTCGAGGCAGGGTTAGTGTGTATCTAATTGTCCCCCCAGGTGTCCAGGTAACGTTAGCGATTTGGACACTGATTAAAAGCACAAATCTTTCTGGCCCCCATTGACAATCCTGCCCAGGGCTCCGTATAATCCAGGGCAGGCTCCGCCGAGAGATGTATTTCTTTACATTTGTTTGCCAGGAGGTCAGGATAGTGTAGTAGACTGTGTAGACTATACGCAGTAGACGATTCATCTGAATTCACTATAAGTCGCTTTGGATATTGTTGCTTTTAATAGATGTGCTAAAAGCTTTGTTATAATGATAATAATAATGATGATAAGAGTAATTGCTTGTTTGGTGTAGTGGGAGCGACACCACAACACTGAAAAGATAGAGGGCTGTTCTCAAGGTCACGGGAGAGAACAGGTTTCAATATATTTGTATCCCCAAGGTGTACGAAAATAACTCACTTTAGTCCAAGAGTTTCCCAGTCCAAGTCCAACAGATTTATGTTTCCAATAACATGGAAGGCAACTCGCGTCCCTGGAAATGCCTTTTCTTTTGAACATGCTGCTGTTGTGCTTAATCTGTGACTCAGCACGTTTTCAACAAGCAGGCGTTTCAGCAATTTCTCAACGCAATTTTGTCAGAAATGTTGATCTTATGTGTCGTGAAACAAGTCAATTTTTCAATCTACCCGCTTACATACTTTTGTAAATGGACCGTGAAGCATAACTGGAGAAGAGGATTTTTTACTTATTTTCTTTCAACAATTTCCTGTCATTTCCAGGCCGTGATCGTATCAGACACAAATCTAATTTAATGCCTCACTAGCATTGGCACGCACGACAAAAAACTATCCACCCAAACGTAACGTCTGCGTTGACTTGTTCTGCAATGTTTGCTCTGTAAATAGATGATTCATATAATCACAAATATTTAACTTGGGTTTATTGTTTTTATTTGATGAGGTCTTTATAATAGGAAACATAATAGGGTATCGTTTGGTGAGTGACTTGGGGTGTCTGTGTGTATTAAGCTGGCTTCTGCAGCGCTGTGGAGATGAAACATCAACGGGTAATTGCGTCGGCCCGTTCCTCGTGGGGGTCGACTGCGGTCGTGATTAGGCTGTTAAACCCCCAGCCAGAAGGTTGTTGGGTTGATTCCACAGTCTACCTGTAGGCATCCTTGAGTGAGAGGCCAAATGCCCGTTAGGCTGCTGGATGTCATCCATCTTGTTTCATGTTTTTGATGACATTATGCAAATACAAACAAATTAACGTTTTAATGCTCAGTGTAAAACACAATGACAAAATATGTCCCGGCACAACAATATTAGTAACATCAACGGTGGCTACTGACCAAAGGTACAATTGTGCCGTTCAATAGTCCAAAGGACAACAAAAGAAACTATGAATATCCTAAATCATCCATCCCTAATCCTCTATTATCTAATGATCTAATTATTATTATTATTATTATTATCATTATTATTATTATTATTATTATTATCTAATCTATTATCTATTATCTGATGAAAATAATCCGATACGTCGTGATCATTTGATTCATCGATTTGTGTTGACAAACCTAATTAACAAGGCACCCAGTATTGTTTCCCCCTGAATAACATTTATCAGAATTTGTTGAATTTGCATCGCCTTGGCGCACAAAACAAAAAAAAACCCCATCTGCTAAGTCGCCGGACGGTAAGGCATCAGGACAACGCTGTGAGGTGATGCTGTGAGGGGACATGGAGGGAGAGAGCAGGGGATTAAGTGAGCCCGCCTTGGCCCCCGGACCTCCGGACCTCCGGTTGTAACGTGGCCGTGCCTTTCAGCTGGGCAGCGGGCAGACCCCCGGGGAGCTGCTCACCCCTCTGGTGCTGAACTCCATCCTGAGCAAGGCCCTGCAGTACAGCCTGCACGGAGACATCCGGCAGGCCGCCAACTTCACCTTCGCCCTGCGCTTCCTCCCGGACACCTTCCACCCCCACGCCCCCGACTCCCTCAACTGCCTGGAGCTACGCTACAAGGTCTGTCTGTGTCTGTGTCTGTGTGTGTGTGTACATTGATTTATTTTTAATGTTTTTTTGTGTGTGTGTGTGTGTCTGGTCAGTGTGTATGTGTGTGTTTCCTGGGGTTTGTGTGGGTGTAGGGATTTATTTTTTAAAGTGTGTGTGTGTGTGTGTGTGTGTGTGTGTGTGTGTGTGTGTGTGTGTGTGTGTGTGTGTGTGTGTGTGTGTGTGTGTGTGTGTGTGTGTGTGTGTGTGTATGTGTGGAGTGATTTTTTTTGTGTGTGTGTGTGATGATTTATTTTTATTTATTTTTATTGAGTTTGTGGTGACTGGATGTGTGTGTGTGTGTGTGTGTGTGCTTGTGTGTGGAGGACTGCAGCACACACCTGTGTTGGGTAATGGCAGGCGAGGTGGCGTGGGTGGATGAAGTACTCAGCGCACTGCTCTGTCATCCATCAGTCCATCCCAATTTATAAACCTGCATATCTCCAGTTCAACCCCCTCTCTACACCCCCCCCCCTCCCCCCCCCGATAAATACAACCTTGTCCCCCATTCCTATCCACAGAGTACAGAAAATTCTGCCTGTCTATTTTAGGCAATCTCATCTGCCTTACCGCCAGGCAGACCGATAAGAGAGTGAGAGTCTGTGTGTCTGTCTGTGTGTCTGTCTGTGTGTGTGTGTGTGTGTATGCGTGTGTGTCACAGCGTGAGTGGCAGCATGAATGTGACAGGCTGTCATGTTTGGACAAACCTGCTATGGGTTTGTGGAAAATGAGCTTGCCACACACTTAAGCCCTGGAACCCCCACTCCCAGATAGGAGCCGGGCCTTTGGGTGACGCGCGCGCAGCCGGCACACACACACACACGCACGCACGTCGCCACATGTTGCCCTTCTCCTCCATCCATCCCTCGCTCCTTTTCCCTTCCCAATTTGTGCCCGTGCACCAGCCCTAACTTCTTTAATTACCCTCTTTCACCCTGATCTGTCTCTCTGTCTCTCGCTCGCGCTCTCTCTCTCTGTCTCGGGTGTCTCTCTCTCTCTGTCTCGGTGTCTCTCTCTCTCTCTCTCTTTGTCAGTGTCTCTCTCTCCCTGCCACCACCCATCTTCTTTATCTCTTTATCGCCTCATCTCCTCTCCTTCTGTCCTCCCCTCTCATCAATCCGTCCGCCATCTCTATTGAGGTCTATTCCTTTCCCCCCCCCATCCTTTTTCATCTCACTCTAACTCTCGCTCTCGCTCTCTCTCACTCTCACTCCCTCACCCAGGTGGACTGGCCGCTGAACATCATCATCACGGACGGCTGCATGAACAAGTACAACCGCCTCTTCTCCTTCCTGCTGCAGCTCAAGCACATGGTGTGGTCGCTCCGAGACGTCTGGTTCCACCTCAAGAGAACCGGTGAGCACACGCTACGCAAGCTTTAGCATAGCACGCTTCATTCCTTCAAACCGACATCGGAATGTAATAGAACGCGATTTGCAAATCGCGAAGGCTACGATTAATAAAAAAAGAAAGAGCTTTATTTATTTATTTTTTGGGGGGATTTATTACTGTTACTGACTGGAGATCAGTAAGATTCGTATTTATTTTTCTTTTACAATTCAATAGTTAAATAAAGATGTTATAATATCATGCATCAATTCATCTCAACACATCACACAACACACAGGCCTGGCCTAAAGGAAAGAGCAGTTTATATGTTGACTGCTTCCAATGTTGTGTTGGTCATACTATAGGATGATTTATTGCAATTCCATTATTTCCCCAAATCGTTCAGCCCTAACGCTATTAACGGGTGCTTGCAGTATAGGTGTTGAGTTTTAGTAACGGGTGGGCGTGTTGAGGAGAAGCAGCAGAACCTAGCCTGGGAACCAGAGGAGTCTCACAAGCCCATGTTTAATTTACTCTGCAGATAAGGCATGGCTCCCCTCCCATACAAAACAGAGAGGTCCCAGACTTATTGTGGTTTGCAATTCGTCTGGATGCTAGCACACACCCATTGAAGGCGCTACAATAGCTCTGTGTGGCGTACCTGATGGTGGTGTGGTAGGAGGTAGACCGTGCTAGGGCTCGCTCAGTTTAAAAGGGTCCATTGAGCTCGAAACCAAGAAAAGCTCCCTTTCTCCGGGTTTCTTTTGAGCGTTACGTATCTCCGAGGCGAGGAGAGCGTGTAATAATATTAATACACGCTTCAAAGGCCTCGGCCGGCAGAAGGCCGCGCTGACTACTGTAAATCTCCAGGATTGTAAGTCAGAAAGTGTGGAGAGATTATTTAGATTTTTTATGTTTTTCTGAAACGTGGGTGAAATATGCCCGGCATGTGCGTCTGGGGAAGCTGCTGTCGAGAGTCCCTTTCATGTGCTTTTATTTTTTTTCGCCCCGACAAGCGGATCATCTAAAGCCAGACAGGATTGGTCTTGTCTGGCGCCGCGGCGCTGCTATGGTGGCTAACGATTGTTAAAGTCCTTCACAGAATTATCGAGTCGGACAGATAAACCCGTTCAGCGCTGACCTTTTTATTTTTGGGGAAGATATTCATTGTTTAATTTGCGTAATGAACGATAATGACGAGAGATGTTCAAGTGTCACAACAATCAATCGTAAACGCAAAATCGTAAAAAAGAAAATCAAAGCTTTTATTTTCGAGTCTCAAACACGTGGTGACATCCTCCGGTCTGGTTCGCGCCTTTGGCCCATCATGCATCTGTGTCGTGTGTGTTTCCCCCCCCCCCCCCCCCCCTCCCTCCTCAGCACTGGTTAAGGGGGGGCGGGGCACTCGGTGCAGTTCCGCCATTGACCCATCATGCATCTGTGTTGTCGCGTTCCTCCACAGCGCTCGTTAAAGGGGCGGGGCACTCGGTGCAGTTCCGCCAGCTGCAGCTGTACCGGCACGAGATGCAGCACTTTGTGAAGGTGATCCAGGGCTACATCGCCAACCAGATCCTGCAGGTGTCCTGGAGCGAGTTCACAGCCAAGCTGGCCACCGCCGGGGACCTGGACGCCATCCACCGCATGCACGCCGACTACCTCAACAGAGCCATCTTCAGGTGAGGGCCCAGGGGGGGGGGTGGAGGTCAACCTACAGCCTCGCAGGTGGGAGAGAGAGAGAGAGAGAGAGAGCGAGATCTCCCGCTACTGGTCATCGTTTCATTATACACCTGTGAGGGTGTATCATTAACGTCTGCAGTCAGCGGTGTCTCAGAGGGTTCACCCTTTTCTTTTTAGCTGATTGGATTGGATGATCGGATCCCTCAATCCTGTACATTCCACATTTCTAAAGTTAACCCCATTTGTGACATTTAATGCGTTACCTCACTTCAATGAACGTGTTCATTTCAATGAACGTGTTCATTGAAGTGAAAACGTCTTGCGTCCAAATAAAAAACGAATTCCGACGCGGCATGAATATTATAATATTAATAAAACCATTGTCAAAATCTCAAGACACGGTACTGCCTGGTTCCGTCTTCGTCTACAACTCTCTCTCTGGGGTTCTCCTATTGGCCGACTTCCTTTTGTTTCGGAGCCCGGCTGCTACCAGACGAAAATCTCTGAGCCAAACCGGAGGTGGTTTAGACCGGCTTCAGGCTTCCTGCCCACCTGATCCTAAAGCAAGACTGATTTCACCTCAAGTCTGGAGCGGGGCCCACTCCTACAATCCCACGGTGTGACACACTGCATGACGGTGGAGCATGAGCAGCTTGTCAATGAAGTGCTCCGTTGGGGCGGCGAGGAGGAGGAGGAGGAGGAGGAGGAGGAGGAGGAGGAGGAGGAGGAGGAGGAGGAGGAGGAGGAGGAGGAGGAGGAGGAGGAGAGAGGGGCCCCTTTACCTAACATCTGCCTTTCCTCTACCCCTCCGGTCCCCCAGGGGCCTGCTGACGGAGAAAGCGGCGCCGGTCATGAACATCATCCACAGCATCTTCAGCCTGATCCTCAAGTTCCGCGCCCAGCTGATCGCACAGCCCTGGGCCAGCCACCAGGGGGAGGCGGTGCACCCCAGCTTCATCGCCATGCAGCAGTCCTACAACACCTTCAAGTACTACTCCCACTTCCTGTTCAAAGGTAAGGCGCCACCACCCCCCGGACCCTGCTAATCCACAGCTAGCCATCTTTAGTTGCCCACCTGTTTCTAGTTCAGAGTAAATCAATCGACGCCATTTGTAATCGCCGGCCGCATTGATTAGACGAGTCTGGATCAATGAGATTGTTTTTTTTCCCAGCTTATATTATTGATGGATATTATGGATGGGTGTTAATGATTTCCGCTGCGCTGATGCTCTGTGGTGACAACAGCACGTCACTAAAGCTATGCATCTCTGGTTCCCCCCCCCGTTATAGTGGTCACTAAGCTGGTCAACAGGGGCTACCAGCCTCATCTGGAAGACTTCCTGCTCCGCATTAACTTCAACAATTACTACAAGGAGACCTGAGTCCGTCTGCAGGTCCGTACTGCTACTCCTAGAAGCGCTTCCATCCGCTAGCCACACATTTGTGTAACGCACCAGTCATGCGGTTTTATCTACTTTGCGTTTGCCTAGGTTGTATGGTTTGGTGTGGTGAGGTTTAAGCACAACAAAGACTTGGGGTTCTGATGACCTCTGCGTGTGGTAGAGAAAGGGCTTCATGTGGGAGTGTGTGTTTATTTTTTTAGTGTGAACAGGAGTTACTGTATATTATATGATTGTAACTAGAAGTCTCCTTGGATGTGTGAGAGGCTTTGCAGTATTGGTAAGCTTGTGAATATGGGTGCTACCAATGAGAACTACAATAAGCTGATGCCAAAAAATTGTACCCGTTATGTCAAGCGTTCCTCCTTGCTAGACAGGTGTTGAGTACTGTCCTATTGTATGCCTTTAAAACAAGTGTTCCATGATGTGTAAATAAAACGTGTTAATGAATACTTTGGGTGACCTTGTTAGTCGGTTTCAAGTTATTCCTTCTGCGATGTGAAGAAATGTATAATTTCAAGCGTTGAAAGAAAAAGTCATGTGTATTTTTATTAAAGAATGTTGACATTTGGTTTTTGAAAATTAGGTCAGACAATGAGTGCAAAGCAGTATATTTAATAAACCCAACTTAACATTTACATGAAAGTCAATACCATTCCTAAGCCAACTTGTCGCTTAACCTGCATATTTCTTGCATGTACCGATGATTTATTTGTGGCTGTGCAAAAGAACAAACGGGTTATTCAGGTTGGAATGTACAAACCCATGAACGATGAGAGCTTAGGCATATAGCCTTGAAGAATTTCCAGTATTTATCTTTAATTGAACCCTCACTGCAGAAGAACTGTGCAGAACCGTGTACATGCACAGGCACTATATAAGACACACATCATCCAGCATGAGTCTTTTAGAAACGCCTTTTTCTCGGTGAAGTGGCAGTCTGTGGTGTTCAGTTCCAGCCGCCACACACCGAATTAGAACGTATTCATTTACCGCAGGTGGTAATAAAAGCCATGTCAATTCTCTGGGAGCTTTTCTAAGCACTGAAAAACAAACCCCTTAGTCTTTTTTTTTTTTTTAGCTCCCTGAGAGGCGTGTTATCAAACTAACTGGAAGTTTGGAGCTCATACTGATTGTAGACTAAAGCACTGGACAAAGCAGTTCACAATCAAGACCAAATTAGGATTGCTTGACATCTCACACACACACGCACGCACGAAATGTGTCGCAATCAAACAAAATTGCATCGTGTTGTCTGAATACGTTTTGGTGAAATTAAATGAAAACGTATTGGAATTCAGCAGTGACGAGTGAATTTTCCGGATGACTTGCGCTCGCTTTGCATTTATTTTTCCTACACACCCGTTTGCATTAGTCTGCGATCTGCAACGAGTTGTTTCATCCCAATGACTCCCTGATCCCCCCATCACGGGCTGTTTACAGGCTTCACAGACATAATTTCGGGCAGTTGTGTTTGTGTTGTTTTGTTTGTGTTCAGTGGCCTTCACTGCATTTTTTATCTGGTGCTCGGGGGGGGGGATATAGCGTTTACAATGCAGCGCATCGCTCCGAGTACACCGACGTGGTAACAACCAACCCCCCCCCCCCCACACCATGCTTCTGGTGCTTCTGCAGGCGGCTCTGATTGCACATTACAGACAATGATACAGGTGGTATTTACACAGTGTACCAGTTTCTGTAATGATCAGCTTTTTGATTACTAGGATATGGGATAGTGGGGCTGCAGAAGTCTATGGGGTGCTGGAATGAATTCGGCATAGTTTGGAATGATTCGGAGTGTAGAAGATAATGCCATACCTTTTTCTTTTTTAGTATTATTAGATCTTTTTTATTAGCCTTCTAAGGTGGATATTCCGAATACCACATGTTTATTTTCTGAGGCCTTAACGGACGCCCTAATGTCCTTGATGAGCATCACAAGGCGACTGCGCTTGTAGCTGCTTCAGGTCCAGGTTTATTGGGCACCCAGTCTTTTAAACGACCGTAAAATCGTTTAAACCACCACTACCGCCACATTCCCATTAGTGCATATTAAAAGTAAAATAAACAAAACTAAGGTTGTTAAATAGCTAAAAAACCTCTCGAGTGCAATATTGTTTCGCTACAAAACTATTCAAGAAATAAATGGTAGTTAGTGGTAGTCGGCTATACACCAAAAGGTCAGAAAAGAAAACGTCAGATGAATGTCCACCGACATCCAAGCACTGACAATTATTGTTCCAGAATCCATAGAGATGATTAAAAACAACAAACTCAAACATTAACTAAAGCACTACATAGTCCCTTTCTTTTTTTACATTGATGTACCGAGTAGGTTAAGACAAAGAAACAAACCTGCATTGTTTTAATCGATGCAGGTCCCATGCTTACATTGGCCACGACAAGCCTCTTATTCCAAGTGATCCTTAACTTCCCTTCCTACCAAAATCCTCTTTCTTTACAACATAGTAGCCTAAGCACTCACTCTGGAAAGCTAATATATGTGTATTGTATGCTTCATTGGAGGTGTGACATGCTTCCTTACAATAGCTTGTCGAACAGTAAGAGCTAAGGGAGAGAGCTGGAGATAAGAGATAGGGGGCATCTCTGCCACGGTGGGGCGATCTATCACCCCTCCATGAGTTAAAGGTCAAACTTTGCCCCAGATCTCTCCTGAGTGGGGGAGTGGGGGAGTGGGTGCGGTGGTAGGCTGGGGCTAGGCTTCGGACTCTAGGTCCTCCTGTCCCTCCCCGTTGGTCGTATCCCCGGTCTCCGCCTCCAGCAGCAGGAACTTGCCGTCATTGGTTAGCGGCATGGACTTCATCAGCTCAGCCAGGGCCTCTGGGTCCTAGTGCACCAACAGAAACAAAATAAAAGTGATTTATTGTCACAGGAAAAAAGGTACATAATGAATGAACTTGAAAGGCTATTCGTCTTTTATGAGACTGTTTTTTCCGCTCAGAACATTTTATTTGCTTGTATCAATAAATCGTCGGTTTTAATGTTTACATTCTACAAATCTACAGATTTGTTCAGTGTTTGCGGTGTATAATAGAAGCTCAAGCTGAAATCCTTCCAAACCTTCTTTGCTTCGACTATCTCCTTCGCCAAGTTTATCGTGTAACATATCTGTTGAGAGCAAGCAAAAACAAACAAATTAACCCTAAAGCGCTGACTCACAACATTGTCCAATCAAGCTACAATTTTGTGCTGTTTAACCAAAATGACATTAAGGGTCTGTGGGCACAACCAACCTTTTCTCCCTCTGTGTTGCTCTCGAACACGAAGGCACTGTAGGAGGGTGGCGCCCCCTCCTGGTCTCCCTGGGACCAGTCAGGGTCCTCCACCACCAGACCCATCAGCCTGCCGTTCTCCTGGTGGGCCGCAAACTGAAGGACCTCCCCTAGCTGGAACTATGACCCCCACGGACCGGGGGCGACAGGGAGGGAAAGAGAATGAAAGTTGGATGAAAGTGTATCAAGACTGTGATATCCTGCGATGTCAGCGTAAAGCAGATCCGTCATTTACGCTGGCTTCGCTTTTTGACACAGAATCCAAAAATAGTTGGCGTAATGCCACCCGTGTGCATGCTTTTACGTTGCTATCCGATGTGCAAGTCATTAGGTGTGACTCGTCAGTCTAGACGTGTTACGTTGCACATAGCCCTGCACGTTATACCACTCTTCAAACGCAGCGTTGGTCTGCATCGTATACAACATGTTGATGCACATCGTTACGAGGTTACTACGACCGCAACTGCCCTCTTAAAAGTGGAACAATGCCCCCTCATTCCGTGCTCGTTTTATATGGGGCGGCTGTAACTCAGGAGGTATAGCGGGTTGGCTTGAAACCGCAAGGTTTCTAGTTCGATCCCCGGCTCCTCTTAGCCGAGTTTTCCTGAGCAAGACACCTAACCCTGACTGCTCCCGACGAGCTGGCTGTCTCCTTGCATGGCTGACGCCGCCGTCGGTGTGAGAATGTGTGCATGAATGGGTGAAGGTCAGGCAATATTGTAAAGTGCTTTGGATGAAAGCGCTATATAAATGCAGTCCATGTAGCATTTACCATGCAGGAGACTTACAGGAATAAACAAGCAGGGACATAAGGGGGCTGTTATCTATAGGTGGAAAAAGAGATTGATGTTTTTGTTCCGGTCGTGGTCGTATTGCACTTACGTGTATTCTCGTAACTTGAGTCTGCGGGTCGATCAGCCTGATGGAGATACAGAAGACATAAAGGAGTTATAAGGAGCCGTGCGACTGAGCTGTGGATCCCACTCGGGCTGAGCGCCAAGCGAGGAACTTATCCGCACAAGGTCACGGCGTGGCGTCTGCGATAAACCCACCGTTTATTCAGCTTTTCCACGGTGCCGTCTCCTTTATAGTCCGGTAATACACCTTTTATCTCCCATTGTTATTCTCCAACGTTTCCCGTTGGGATCAATACAGTATTCCCTTATCTTATTCGTTTAGTTGTCCAAATGAACACAGACCATGAACTGTAGCAGGGTTTAGGCTTTAAGTGTTTTCTCAAACGAAACACATCTCATTAAGTGAGTCCTGCTGTTTCCAAGGTGATTTTTCTTTTCTACGAAATGTGCACACGGCACACCATATAATGAATAGGGAGCCTTAAGGCTTAGCTATGGCTCCACATCGACACAAAGCAAGGGGCTTTACGGACCCCTTACGTCCCTGCAGACCCTCCTTGCGTCCACCGCGAGGGCCTGACGTGCGCCTCCCAAAAATTGTAACCTTGCGTCGAGGCGACGGAGCAGCAAGGGCTGTGATTGGTCCGCTCACTAAAACCCAGACGCAGGACCAAAACAGGTTCAGGACTGCGTCGAAGCGTCTCCGTGGTCGTTGCTTTTCATCCACGTGGAACCGTAACTGAGCCTTTGCCTGAACAGCCCACTCAACCTTGGTTAAAACCAAGGTTTGTCTTTGGTGTTTTTTGATATTTTCTCACAGTGTGGGGTTGTTAATCGGTGCTTCGAGGCTACTGTGTTGTACGTTAGCAGCAGTCTGCGGATCCTTCAACAACAAGTCATTTTTTTGTGTACAATGTACAAAACAATTTGTTGAGATGTATTCACTGTTCACCTTGAGGTCATCTCGTCTCTGTGACTCCCAATCGCCTTTTTCTTATTTTGGCGAGCTGTTTTTCCATAAATGCAGACAATGCAGTACCATATCCAATATTAACGTTCCGATTGTTCGCAGCACTCACTCGTCCCCTCGAGGAAAAAAGTGTGCCCATCGCTTTCAGCAGAACGTACGTAGTGAACAACACGGTTTGAAGGGTGGTAAACACAGTTCTGAGCCTACTTGAGACAGCTGCTGGTGACCATGAGGTGGGACTCGGTGGTCCTGAAGATGTTGTGGATGGCGCGCGCCGCCAGCACCTGCCGCATGACCTCGTAGATCACCTCCTGGTTGTCTCCGCAGCGCACCGCCATGGAGCCCAGGAAGCGCACGGCAAACACTTGCTGGAGGAGGGAGTCTGCCAGAGGAAGGGGAGGAGAGAGGGGGGATAGGGGGGAGGGAGGAGGGGACGAGAGAGAGGGGGGAGGAGGGGAAGATGGGACGAGAGGGGAGAGATGGGGAGGGGGGGGAGGAGGGGAAGAGAGATGGGGGAGGAGGGGAGAAATGGGGAAGGAGGGAAAGAGAGGGGGGAGGAGAGAGATGGGGGAGGAGGGAGAGAGACATGGAAGAGAGGAGGGCGATGGGGGGGGGAGAGAGAGTTGAAGGATAGAGGAAGGTGGAGCAGTGGAGGGAGAGAAGTACAAGTTTAGCACAAAGGAAACTGTGGAAAATGTGCACAATGAATAAAACTGAAATGGTATGAGAGCCAATTGTATTTCTAACCGAAATGAAAGAGACAAATGCGCACACATGCAGCCGTACAGGGAGCGAAGCAGTGGGCGAATAGTGCTGAGCAAGAATGCTACGCACAGTTTACCGAGCAGGTGGAATATTTACCGTCACTTTCGGAGGAAGAGTCATCGTCGGTCTCGCCGAAAGGATTTGTGCGCCTGTCGGGATGGAAATGAACATTGTATATTGGCCAATAGGAACTCATTAAACTTCCCGCTGGTATGGGGCCATTAACGAACAAAGTCTCTCAAAGGGAAAATTACTTAATTGATCATTATGGCGAAGACTTCCTGAAGGTTTCCAATTATACACAGGACCCCCCAACAACTCCCCCCCCACCCCCACAACCACCAACACCCCCAAACCAAACTAAATAACAGAAAGCAAATGACTATCTTCGACACAAACTTAAGATGTGCGTTAATATTCCATAATATCCCTCCCTACCTGCCGCCCCCCTCATCATTAGACCTTGTACATACTGGCATATGCTGGGTAGCAGTACACAGGAATCCATTAATTACCAATGTACTTCAGCTTCAGACTCGCAACCTTGTGTTGCTGCATGCGCTGGAACTTTATCTAAAAGCGAGCATCAAAACGCGTGCAGTAAACTTGACCTTGTGGCGAACTCGGCGAAGCTGTTCATTACAAAATCAGTAATGCACTGAAAAATTCATAAACTTTTGTGAAGCGAGTACCTATGTGTGACACGTTTACAACCAAAGTTAACCAAAGGCTCCCCTATATTATACTCCAACCACCACAACCCAGAAAAACTCAACCCTTACAAACACTTTCTCCACATCAACGAGACCTTTGTGTTGTAATACTCCACAACCTTCCTTCTCACCTGCCCCCCGTCCGGTTCTGGTCTTGGAACTCCGAGGCGGGAAGAACGATGTCAAACTGGATGGGGGTCCCCGGAGCGATCAGGTCCTCTGGCTCCAGAGAGGCCCCGGGGCCCTGAGAGTCCCCCGCGCTGCAGTGGACCCCCCCGGGCTTGGCCCTGCCACACACACACACATACACATACACACACACACACACACACACACACACACACACACACACACACACACACACACACACACACACACACACACACACACACCAGATATATTGGACAGGAGTACTCACCAACTTAGACAGCTATCATCTTCAGAACCCATTTAGAGGTGACATCTTATACCACCAGGTGTGAGTGTGATCAGCCGTTACAAGCCTTTTTGAAAATCTGCCTCTTCTGACATCACAAGTGGGCGTGTCCACCTAGATGTACGCTGGATAGATCAGTCTACCAGCCTACCCAGTGGACTGCAGCAAACGTTGTTCATCTATCCGTCACACATCTAGGTGGACACGCCCACTTGTGATGACCGAAGAGGCAGATTTTCAAAACTGCTTGTAAGGGCTACTCACACTCATATAATATGTCTAATATGTCACCTTTAATCATTGTTCAGAGTTGAAGCATTTACATTTTTTAACTCTGAACTATAAGCCCATTGATACCAGGTGAATGATATATGTAACACAGATAGAACATTGTATTACAAGACTCAAAGTCTGCTAGTGCCCTCTATGGGATAAATACCACCACAAGAACAGTTAACCAAGGTAATACGTCTCAATTAAAGATGTCCACAATGCTGTATCTCTATTTTTGTAATGCAATATAATTGATAGGCTGTGTGCAGTAGTGTATCACTGCACAAAGAACACAACTAATTTGTTCTTCTTTAACAGACGTGAGCACAAAATTGGTCTGAAGGGGTTTTATTTCTGTTATGTATAATTAGCAATTAGCCATAATGAGAACACTTTCAAACAAACAAAGAAATAGATATAATGAGCAGTGGGCCGACCTGTCAGGGTTGGGCGATCCCTCCTGTCTCTTTTCGAAGCTGGTGATGGGTGTGACCGCCTGCAACGCAGTCTGGTTCAGCCGGATGGCCACAGCCTGCCCATTGGAAACAAGGCAAAGCGTCTTCCTGCATGCAGTACACTAGAGTGAGCACACGACGGCGCCATTTCACCTCTGTCGACTGAGTCGGAATATCTAGGATTGATAATCAACCTTTCATTTGAAATAAAACGGGTTTTAACGTATATACCCTGTATGTTTAGATAATACAACGTCATATGGCATCATTTAAATCATTTTATAAATTTTCAAGAGCAAACTCTGAGCTAACCCAAGATGAACCTGTTAAAAGTGTACCGACTACATTCATTTAAAAAACAGCAACCAGTATGACCAGCCACAGAACAAAATAGAAAGAGAGAAGACAACATGTCCCAGTTGAGTATGGCCCTCTCACAGCTCAAAAAGCAAAAACATTTGTTTATATCCAAATGACTCCGGCCGAGCCGACGTAAAGACACAGCCACGCCCAAATAGTCTTCAAAGACACAGGGCAAAGTTCAGCCTCTGATAGCAGCACTTGGCACAGCAAGGAGATCAACAGGAATACAAATATTACAACAGAGTAGCACAAAGCTATAAAGCTGTGTGTTTGTATGTGTGGTCATTTCAAGGCTTATCTCATCGCAAATAAGTAACCTCATGTCAGAGACATTGTCTCAGAGACATTGTCAGAATTTTCACCAGCAGCACCAGAAATGCTGTATATGAGGGACTTAGTTACATATATATCACTTATTTATATACAGGTTGTTATTTGACATGGACAGGAGGATTAATAAACAAAACAAGACTGGTCTTGGATTTTAAAAAACAAAACGGGTCAGAGCAGTGGGTTAGATCAACTTAGCCAGAGTGGAAACAAGCATGTGTGGGTGCTTGTGCTTGCATATGTGCGTCTGCCTGTGTGCGTGTGCGCATGCTTGTGCCTGTGCGTGTGCGTGTTGGCGTGCCTGTGCGTGAGTGCGTGCGCGTTACCTCGGGGTTCTCGGTCAGATAGATCTGCCTGGAGATGTTGTTGACCGTGCAGATCCACTGTGGAGGGGGAAAACACACACACTCCGTTAAGAGAGGAGGAGGCCTTCAGGTCATTGAACACCTCAGACTCGGCAGCCCACCCTCGCCCTCACCCCACCAAAACCCCCACCCCACCCCGTCCCGAAGCGACAGGTCCGGTCAGCGGCGCTTTGACCCGTGGGAGCCACATGTCCGACTGAATGCCCAGATGTGTGCAGACAGGTTCCTCGGTGGCTGTGTGAGTGACAGCGCTACACTTTGACTGCGTGTTTAACTTCCAGTGTAGCGTGCGGAAACGACGGAGGACGCACGCCTACCTCCTCATACTCCTTCTTGCTCTCCGCCTGCAGGATCATCGACCTGGAATTGTGGAACAGACGTGGGAAAACACGACGGAAGTTTAGCGAACCGAATCCGGAGTTCTCTCGTCTTTACCCTTGACGACAGTACATCACGTTACAAATCTGTTTGTTGTACGTCCTGGCACTTAATGTATGCACTATTACTACTACTATTATAGTACTTAGTTATGTAGTATCTTATCCTATCTGTCTTTGTTGTATATGGGGAATGGGTTAACTTAGCGATGGTTAGTGCTTTGCACTTGTTTCTATGTACATCCTTACTTATACACATATTTTTTTCACTTTCTTATGACAAATGTACTTATTGTAAGTCGCTTTGGATAAAAGCGTCTTCTAAATTCCCTAAATGTCAATGTAAATGTTAATCTTAAGCCCAGCACAGATAAACACACACAGGTGTATTATCAACCATTGGTGGATATTGAGAGAAAGTGCGCATACGTTTTTCCAGTGGGAGAGGTTATCTGAAAACAATAGCGTCGGTCTTCACACTCCACGGCCATGACCGAGCTGTTGTCCAGGTCCAGGACCATGCCCCCCGCCACCGCCCCGCGGGGCTGGCACATGAGGTTCCCTCCCTGGGTGAAGAAGTAAAGCCGGTCCCAGGCTGTGGTCACGAGGCCCGTCTTGCTGGAGCACAGAGAAAAAAAAAATCAAAGAACGAGAAAGAGAGAGAGAGAGAGAGAGAGGAAGTGGGGTTAAACGCTACAAGGTTACAAGATGTACTGTCCGTGTGTCGTGTAGAACTCATGAATGTTACTCGCAAAACATGACTCATTGGTTAGAAGAGCTGAGTCATCGTTTCATGTCTCTATCACCCTCCTTCGTTCGTCGTTTGAATCTCTGCCTTTTCTTCACAACTCAATGGGAACAGAATCACGGTAATGAGGATGACGCCACGGTGAACAAAAAAAATGGGATGACTCATATCTTTAGCCCGGGACACATGAAATCAACCACGTACACAAACCCAGCCTTCACGACGGCGGCCTCATACAATATCGGCAATTAACGCTAAAGTGCGTTCTTCAGGCCCTGCAGTGTGGGTGCCCGATCCCGCCGTTGAGATAGTGACTGTGTGATTGTGGCGTTGTTTGACAGCCGCCCGGAGGTAGGGGGGGGGGGGGGGACGGGGGGTGCACCGCCGATGGGGAAGTGTCATTAGACAAAATGAATCTGTGAACACCTTCCTGTCGTTGCCGCGCGTCATTCGTCAACAACTCTGGGGCGTCGACGAGAGTTTGACAGCGTTGACATTTTTATGAATCATGCGCCGCGCGCGAGCTCACTCGGCCGTCGGCTGCGTCGGCACCTCTGAGACATTAAGGAAGTGTTCTCTATCTACATCCTCGCCCCCAACGAGCTGACGAGGCGCGCTGTCAACACGTCACCTGAACCCGCGCTGACGGATCCGTGATGGATCCGTTTTTTCCGTCCTGCCTCCGTCTGACTTTCTTTTTTTTTCTCCGCAGTCAAACTTATTTGGGAGCGGTTTGAGCAGGCAACACAGCGGGCGGGGGGGGAGGCAACACAGCGGAGCCTGCCTCCGTCTGACTTTCTTTTTTGGAGCGGTTTGAGCAGGCAACACAGCAAGGGGGCGGGGGGAGGGATAAATGTTGCTCATGCCATAACCAATGAATGGCATGGGAATTCATGCCACGTGATATTGGACCATATATAATTCAACTAATTTAGTGATCCATTTCCTTCCCCCCCTTTAACCACAGTGGAAGAAAGAGAAACCCTACGCATGCAAAAAAAAGATCATTCATTAAGCAAACAACCACGGTAAACAAAACAATCCTTGAAGGCTGAACAACCGGAAGCAAACTTCAAACAGGCGTGCGCGCCAGGCCCTTACTTCCTGATGTTGAGGTAGCCAGACTTCTGGATGAGGGAGCGGCTCACGGGGTCCTGGTCCTTGTCGGGCATGTAGACGGTGTCCTCCACGGAGAGCAGCTCGCGCTGGGCCATCCGCATGGCCTCAGCCTCGCTGTCCAGCTGGGCCTGGATGCTGGGCCGGAGGGAGGGGAACGTTAACGAGGAGGGGGAACCGGGCCGTCGCTCTCCGAACGCTTTTGTAGTGCGAAGCCCGAAACGACAAGGCCGTGTCGGGACGGACGCCGGAATAACTGGCGCTGCGTGTGCGCGTCGGGCTTTTTCATACTTCCGTAAGACTAAATTCATATTCAACATTCAGTATTTTTGCTTCAGAATAAACAAATGCATGGGAAATACGTGATTCACACGGATGACCGAACACAATCATCTGCGTCGTACGAACAGAGCACTATGCTCTGAATTTACAGGATGGAAATGTTTGTGCTTAAAGTTGCCAGAAACAGATATATTTATATCTATATATCTATATATATATCTTCATGTGCATGCATGCTGTTAGGGTGCACACACACAGTTCCTTCTTACTTTTGGGTCATGTTGGAGACAGAGGAGAGGAAGGTGTCCATCTTCTTAGTGACCAACTCCATGCCCTTCTTGTAGAACTTCACCTAGAAGAGAGAGAGAGAGAGAGAGAGCGAGAAAGAGAGAGAGGGAGGGGGCTTGGTTCACACGGAGGGAAATACCACTCACCTTTTACCAATCCATGTTCATCCTTCATTTATGACCAGGAGATGTCCCATCGATTGAACATGAGTATCAAATCACAGAACACATATCTTTTGGCTTAATAATTTATAGACGCCCTGTAAATAAATTATATATAGGCTAGATTTTACCCTCAAATGCATTGAATGTGAAATAAAAACCAAAATGTAGACGCAAGAGCATAGACAGAAAACAGGAGGCACAGCACAGCCAATAGCATATAAACCCCTCGCTTTATACCGGCAGGCCATCGGCTGCATTTTCAATCCGCAATTTCAATTCAAAACACTCCCGCGTTCTACACCCGACCCAGCCCGGGGTTCAGTATAAACCCCCAGACACGGTGTGGTACGCTCGGGTACCTGTGCTTGCGTGTAGCCCAGCATGGGCTCCAGCATGGCCACCCTCTTGCGGTACTGCAGGGCGTTGAGGGCGCAGTAGTACTGCATGGACGCCTGGTGCTGCTTCCTGCGGGTGTAGGCCACCTCCTTCACCAGGTCCACCTTCACCTGGGCACAGCACAGTCGCTCAGTAAGCCTGGGGGTGTTCACACAGGTCGGACTCTCACACACACACACACACACACACATACACTCGCACGCACACCCACGTTATTTGTTTGGAGGATGTTAGATTGTAATACTGGTTTGTGTGGGTGATTGTGTGCGTGAACAAACAGTGTGGTGAATACATGGATGGCAATCCCCTATCAAGTGCGCGAGTCTGTACACAAGCGCAACGTGACTCACTCTTGTGTGAGTTGTGGCTCCTGCTGGCCGCTGAGTGATGTGTGAGGGAGGGAGTGGATTGCTGTGACACATTTTTCATGTGTTTTATGGGTTTGTGTGTGAAACACCATGTTTTTCGCTATACTCTGCTCTGACCTCCAGTCGCCTCCTTTGAGTGGTGGGTGAGGTGCAGGAGAGCTGTGTGTGGATGTGTGGCGCTCCGTCTGGGCAGCAGTGGGTGATGGCCGCGCCACACCCCGAGAGAAGGTTAAGCTCCTGGTAAACCTATACGTACACTAACCCTCCCTGATGATAAACCTGATACATCATTTGCATTGCTTTCTCTGTGTGTCGGGCATCTGCAGCTAACTGGTTCCTATAGTTTTATTAGCGATGAGTCCAAGTACTTTGTATGTCTATGAGCCCAGATTAGTGCTCGCTATTGAAGTTAGAAAACACCCTATATTTCTTATAATCCGAAAGGTTTGTTCACACAAGCTTTTGTCTGTCACTTTTCTTTATTTGCTTAACTGTCACACCTTAGAGAGAGAGAGAGAGAGAGAGAGAGAGAGAGAGAGAGAGAGAGAGAGAGAGAGAGAGAGAGAGAGAGAGAGAGAGAGAGAGAGAGAGAGAGAGAGAGAGAGAGAGAGAGAGAGAGAGAGAGAGAGAGTCACTCAACCTTTTCGTTTTCCTTCTTCTTGGGCAATCGGCTGTACTTGACCATGGAGGCTTCGTGCTCTGCAGGGGAGAGTGGGCGAGAGAGGAGGAGGGAGAGAGAGAGGATGTGGTCATCGGCAGATGGCTACAGACCGAGGGCTCACAGAATGGTTCTTCTGAGGGCTGGTATTCACAGCATTACGTACCATCCGTGGCGATGCCAAATATCTCCCTCAGTGTGCTGATTTCTGAAACGTGGGACATCACATTTCCACAACCAGTATAAACAAACATGAAACCACAGTTTGCATTACGTGTGTGTGTGTGTGTGTGTCTGTGTGTGTGTGTGTGTGTGTGTCTGTGTACAGAGCTACCTGTGAGGTCTTTCTCTCGGAACTGGATTAATGGGAAGACCATGCTGTCTGCCATCTGGTTAGCCAGGTCCGTGTGGAGCCCATTGAGCTGCGGCAACACAAGGGCAGAAACTGTTAGAACTTAATTAGAAAAACCACACAAAAAAAGTACATTTCCCACATTAAAACCTTTGTTTGGATTATGCAGCGTTGAAGTCTTTGTTGCAGCATGGGAATAGCAAAACAAAAATACTTACAAAAGTGAAATATGTAATTGTTATTATAACATATATAATTGCTCAGGCATCATTTTTGATACTTGCTTTTCATATTCTTGCTTATTCATATTATGTAAAAATAAAACACTGTGTCAAACAATGTAACAAGTTGACATTCAGCCCAGATTAGCACACACACTGTGTGTGTGTGTGTGTGTGTGTGTGTGTGTGTGTGTGTGATTGTGTCCGTGTGTGTGTGTGTGTGTGTGTGTGTGTGTGTGTCCTTGTGTGTGTGTATATGTGTATGTGTGTGTGTGTGTGTGTGTCAACAGCCAAATGATATCTTATAATATACGGCTTTGTTGAACACTCAATTCTGATTGGTCAATTATAGCATTCTACACGCTGTTACAGTATTTCTGAATATTATATGACCACTTAACAGCTTAAGCAGTCAGTGGTGACTGACCCGGTGGACTTGCGTGTTCATGGGGATCAATGTTCTTTCTCTTGGCTCCGTAAAGAACAGAGGGACCACTTCCTGTGGCCGCTAACAATATTCTCAGTAAACATGCATGCACACAACATACATAAAAGCCACCCGCATAGCCAACGGCGACGCGGCCTTCTTACCTCCTCCACGGTCCTGGCGAACTTCTGAAGAGTGGTGATGACCTCCTCGTCTCCTTTCCCCATGGCAAAGTTCTGGACACAAAAGCTTGTTCAAGTTAGGGCAGGCAATTTATTGTTTTTCATTCAAATGCTCAAAAAGAAAATATGAAGAAAATCCCGTAGGCCTATCCGTGGCGATCGCAGGCCTGTAATAAGCCTGTCCAATCATTTCATTCAGTATTAAGCCTGCCAAAACATTTCATTCAGTATTAAGCCTGCCAAAACATTTCATTCGGTAATAAGCCTGTCCAATCATTTCATTCGGCACGAATGAAATGATTGGATTACTTACATGTCTGTCTACCTACGTACCCGCCTACCAGCGTGCACTCTGCCCGTGCACTCATTGTTAATGAATGGAGTCTTCCTCAAGGCTAGGCAGTCCTATTGCTAAAGCTAGCGGGTTAGTGATGTTCTTTGGGGGAGTAGCTTGGGAGAGAGGCCTGAAAGGAGGGTTGGGATTTTTTTTTCAGTAGGATGCCTCAAGATCTAGCTTAATCTGGCTGCTTTCTCTAAATAGCCGAGCCTAGCTTTGGGTTCCACACAATTGTTTATCCTAGTATGAATGCTTCCAGCCTGAACGTGAGTCGTTAATCTGATTAGTCAAAATCGGTATTAGAATATATTTCTAATACTCAATCCTAGTCTATTATATTGTAATATTATTTACATTTTTCCAAAAAGCTTTAAACTTAAAATAGTTTTAGAGTTTCAATTGAACATTGCACTCCTCAGTAACATGATTCCTGAAAACCTGTAGTGTGGACATACAGAGGACATACACACACACACACAAATGTATTAAGCATGTATTAAGAAGAGTCAACATGTTTTAGTGGCAAAGTGATTGACAGCGTAACCTACCTTTTTCTCATAGTCGAGGAGCTGCTGGGAGAGCTGCTGGGTAGCCAATCCCATCTCGCTCTGAAGGGGACAGAGGCGGGACAAAAACACACAGCAGTCAATAAGTTGGACAAAAATAGAATTTGCTCCTAATAACTTATTTTGATACATTTTAATTTCATGTGTGTGTGTGCATGCATGTGTGTGTGTGTGTGTGTGTGTGTGTGTGTGTGTGTGTGTGTGTGTGTGTGTGTGCTTGTGACTGCATGCATGCGTGTGAGTATGTGTGTCTTTACGTTAGTCTGTGGCCATGTGTGCATGTGTTTTGTGTCCATCTGTGTTCTTGTGTGTGTCTGTGTGTGCATGTTTGCGTCATTGTGTGTGTGTGTGTGTGTGTGTGTGTGTGTGTGTGTGTGTGTGTGTGTGTACCTGGGCCCCAAACACCCTCTGCATGGACTGGAGCAGTTGGTTGGTGTAGTCAGTCAGCGTTCCGGCATCTTCCTCAAAGACACTGAGCAGGGAGCGAGTCTGAGACGCACACGCACACGCACACGCACACACACACACACACACACACACACACACACACACACACACACACACACACAGGGGACCAATTCCATCAAAGAACAGAATCGCTAATTAAGGTAGTCAGATAGCAGGTAGCCTGTAGGTTCAAGGGTCTTTGTTGCCGTTAGCAACAAGTGCACGGGGAATCCAACACACCAAGTAGACGTCAACACAAGAAACAACATCACACAGTACACTAGGCACAACGGAAGACACTGTCAATACTGGGTTAAAACACACTGTCATTGTAGTTGGAATGGTAGTATGACTAGGCTGAATCAGATACATTGGTAATTAGACTGAGATCATTTGGTTTTAACCTGTTGAGATTGTGCCAGATAAAGTACATGATCAAAGCAAGTCTTTAAGTCTATATACACTTACAGACAGACAGAAATATAGTTATATTGATATTAGGCCTACACTAATATCCCAGCAAACGTAACAATCATATCATAACAAAGGTGATTATCTCTATACCAGGTTGTTTATCTCTATACCCTACAAAAATTTTAATCATTAGTCATCTTTTAAAAGAGCAGCTTAGCAAAACTATGTTTGAGTTGTTCTAAAATTAGACAAAAATGTCATCCCGGTCTATTGTTGTGAAATGCCAAGTGGTGCAATTTCCCGTTGGAGCAATTATGTGGAATTATCTCACCCCACAACCTACGCTTGGAGCATTTCAACTTCTGCACAAGCGGAAGTTAAATGATGTTTATGAAGAAATTGCTTTTCACCTCTCATTTTTGCAAGAATTATCAGAAAAGAAGAGGCTATGCATTTCACTCATCCATAACGTTACTGGGGCAATGTATAGGCCTATTTAAACAACACGGTAGGCCTACGACCGACCGAGCCTTGTTCTTCTTACCAGGTCAACAACTCTGTACACCGAACACACTCAAAACCCAAATCCCAAGCACCTGTATTCATACACAGACAGATGTATACATGATGACTTAACAGCTATCCCAGCTCACTCTCGTCTCATATGGAGGACCCCTCCCACAGACACAACCCACCGGGGCCTACGGTGTAGTGACTCCAGTACTGCATGAATCCATTGCGGTGGAGTATATATACACACACACGTTTGGGATCTCTCTGTAGTGGATGAATTGACGAAAAGGAAAATGCGTAGGGACATCGATTTGGTGAAGATGGATGCGCCCCGTTTTAGAAACAGTCGCCGGGAAGAGCCATTTGGATCACGTCACTCGGAGAGACAGAGGAAAACACTTTTTTTGATGATATGCAAATACTCAATAGGTTACGTCATGATCGCAGCTGACTATCACGGATGCGTTGTTTAACTTTACATGGTTTAATAACACCCGGGCGCCATGCATGCACCACAGCGGAATGCAATTCGATAACAATGTAGCGATCGAGAGCTGTCATCGTTAATAACACAGAGCCTACAACTGATCAGGGTATCCCGAGTCCGTCGTATCGATACAATATTTTCCTGTAGTGTCGGTGGCCAAACACAAGAAAAGGGCCTACCTGAGGACTGTCCTGCAAAGCGTCCTCTAAAAGCAATTTATGATGAACGGCCGGCATCTTGTTAAGGCTGGAGAGGAGAACGGGGCTCTTAATAATTCAGAGCAGGGACTCTGTTTCCCAGGGATCTTGGCGAGTGTGCGGGCGACACGTCGGACTCGGAGGCGTTCCCTCCTACATTTGCCTATTCATTGTCTATTTTTTGCTTCCATTTTTTTTTACTGAGAAAATGTATGTATTAACGAGACTCAAATTGTATCGATAAATTAAAAATTTCAGGATTGTATGTTATATTATTTGGCATATCCACCGACCGAAGCTGGCATTGCAGTGACAACAGTGCCCTCTTGCGGCCATAACTGTTTTCATCTCTGTTACTACTATATCATTTGCTATACTGTAATGTGAATTTAATAGTGAAATAATACAAAATATACATCTATCTATCATGACTATATGCTATGTGCTATGCTAGTTCATGTATAAATATGGGTTTTAACTCAAGAGTATATCAATATATAATTGAAAGTAGGCCATAAAAATGATACCTCAGGGGACTCTGAGCTGGATCTAAGGGTTCCCTCATGACTTTAATCCCTGTGAATATGGGCTAAAATAAACATGGGTTCAAATAAGACCAGTGACTTTAACATCCCTCTGGTGTTAATAAAACAGCTTCTCTACTTCAGCCAGCACCAGCGAATTAACCGCTTCGTGGTCAACTGCAATGTAGGGTAAATCAACAGTTTTCTCCTAAGGGTAAGGATTAGAGGTTTGAAACAACATAACAAGTCTCGAACAGACAGCCATTGTCCTCTATTGACTCGTCTGCTAGGTTTGATGTGCATGGCTCTGGGCTGAGCCAGTACATACAGGGTCACATGCATGGCCTACACTCCCTGTAATATTAACGGGAGCTCACCGCCTCCCTAAGAAC
>NC_140283.1:16911941-16925887 GCF_964030765.1 Micromesistius poutassou
CAAAGATGTGTAAGTATACCTGCAAATTCTAATCCACTCTTTCTTAGCCCTTCCACTGTTGACACTAGTTCCTGGTCATCCATTACATGCTAAAATGACTTCATATTAGTATCTTTAAATACCTTATGGAATCTTAAATGTAGATAATCTGAAGTGAATATAATGAATCCATTATCTCCATATCAATCTAAAATGGAGAACAATTCTCAAGCCATGAATTCCTCGAATTGGCCACAGTTTTCTTTACCTATATATTGCATAATCACATATTTACCTATAAGTATGTATTTTCACCTTAATTTAAATCCTATCAGCAAACATTATTCTCTTCTCATGTTAACTTGTAATGCCTGGGCTTTCAGCATTCTTTCTTTAGAGCTCTTGAATATGTCAGCATATTGTCCAGGAGACAATCCACAATCCATAAAGCCTTCCTGTCCCGAAAGACTTCAAGGGCCGTTGCATGTGTCCAATAGATATATGTCCTCTTCTGAACAATGCACAGCCTTTACTTGTTGTGTGTGTCCTCTTTCTTATATCCCAGCATGCGCTTTCAAAACATTTCCAAGATCAATGAGTGTCTGTGTGTGTGTGTGTGTGTGTGTGTGTGTGTGTGTGTGTGTGTGTGTGTGTGTGTGTGTGTGTGTGTGTGTGTGTGAAGACTGACAGCAACACACACAAAATTGGATAATCACTATTTCCTAGCATTGTTCAGCAAAACACTGCACATGGCCCCCTCCACTGACACACACACACACACACACACACACACACACACACACACACACACACACACACACACACACACACACACACACACACACACACACACACACACACACACACACACACACACACACACAAATCCATCCTTGCATTGTGTCTCTTCTGTTTGCAGTCCAGACAGAAGGTGAAACCAATAAGAAACGTACAGAGCAGTGTGGTGTTCTTGAGCTGTCTTGTGCACATCATGTTCTCTACACGTTTCCACTGTTCACGTAAACAAAACTAAGGCCATAATGCATCCAAGCAACCCTGCTCGACAACAAAACACACTTTTCTCAACACAATAAGAGACACTAAGAAGAATCAGAGACGCTTCAGAAAGAATCGCGTAGCTTTTACATGGGCTTCAAAATAAATAGTTTCACAGAACAAGGTACATCTTTATGTTTTTTAAAGGACTTAGATGAAAATGACCTAAAATGTGCATCCTCTCTGAACCAGGACAGAAGAGCCCACAGCAGACGATGAAAAAAGAAGGTGACGTATACAATGTGTGTGTGTGATTTTTTTTATTTAATGAGAAATTAAGGTCATTTTATGCAGATAATATATTTTTTTCCCCCAAGAGATCCCTATATCTGTAATCGTAGACGTACTTCTGTCAGGCTTAGCGATGCTTCTGAGTGATAAGTGTACATATACTGTGAGCTCTGCTGTGAGTCATGGTTTTCTTAACATCTTAATTAAAATCTCATCGAATCCTACTTTTCCTATTTTTTGTTTGAAAGATTAATTGTACTGTTGTACAGCAGTATATGCTGTTTTTTTGTGTGTGTTTGTGTTTACTCTGCTGTTTCTATAGAGCTACAACAAATCAATTTGTTTCATTGTTCATTGTGTGTACATTTGTTCTGAACAATTCCAAAGAAATTTAAAGAAAATACTTTGTGGTATCACTGAAAAGAAAAAAATCATTGTTGTTTGTCACAATGTGTAAGATTGATCCCGTCCCAGCTAGTAGGCGAGAGACTTTCAGAATTCAAAAAGTATGATTCTTGTAAATCTAGACAGAAGTACGGACTGTCTCGTTTTTGTTTTTTTGTAGAAGGAGGAAGTGCTTTTATGATAACCTTATTGAAAACAAAATCGATCAGCATTGACTACTGATATATCCAGGTCATTTTCCAGGTTGTACACCGCAACTTTAACATGTCTATGACCTGTATGTTTTACTCTTTGAGATACCTCTACAGCCACTATTTTGTATTGTGTTGTGTTTTGATGTATTCTCTTGTACGTACGTATCTTATGCTGTTCCCAGGAACTACGGTGGGGTGTACGTTGGCTTGCCAACAGATCTGACCACAGTGGCTTCCAGTCAATCTAAGTCAACGCGTAAAGGTAGACCTGCCCTAACACAGTTCTGCTGAACAACAGTCAAACCAAAGGGGCTGAGGGCAGTGTGATGCGTGATGTGTGATGTGTTTTAAAAGGAAAGGGACACTCGGTGTGTATTTTGTGTCTGACTCCAGGGTAACCAAGACCCTTAACGAATGCATTCTTATACACCACTCGCACCACTCACTTGAGCATCATTAGCTATTAGAGCAAGAAAGACAGCCAATCACAGCCAGGCAGTAATTGTATCTCATTAGTGCTCTTCCTCTCCTCTCTCTTTCAGAGTAGCGTCAGGCCGCCACACACAGGTACTGGAAAAACACCTTTGTGTCTGTCTTCCTGTTCTCAGGAGATAATACTGCTCCAAGACGGCACTTAATTACTTCCTGTTTTATGTATCATGTCAAGCGGATCCTCCGGGTTCCTCCCCCTTCAAACACACACACCTGAGACTCTGGTATCCAGCAGCACAGAGAGGAGGAGGTGGAGGAGGAGGTGCTTGGGCCCAGCACAGCACCACTCCCACCACCACCACCCCACCACTCCCACCACTCCCACCAGCACCAACACCACCACCACCTCCGCCACAACCAGTAGCTATCCAGCAGTACAAGTCTCATGCTTTCAAACTGTACAGCAGTGATGGAAACTGCTGCCGGGACTCTGAGAACACTGTCTCAGGGTGGCAGCATGGGTGGCGCTTTGACGCATGGGTGCCCTTGTACATGACACCCGCTACCACCCTCACCCTTCTTCACTGCCCAAGGAGACGGGGGGGGGGGGGGGGGGGGGGGCGTTAAGGCAGACGGACGCGCACAGCCCAGCGCGACGGCAATCTTGGCGTTTCTAGGGCGATGGCTCCCATGTGTTTTTGTTCTATTTCCTCTCCGGAGGACGCGAGAGGTCGCGGGCGTCGGCGTGACAGCTGCCGGGACGCCGGACCCCCTCTGCCGTCGCAGACCGCCCCCCCACAGTGGGAGGCCACCGCTGCGGGACTGTCCTCGGAGACGGGGCCGAGACATTGAGGATTCAGAGAGGACGTTGTTAGGGGTGACGGCGGAGAAGGAGGAGGGATTAGAGATGGATGGAAAGAGAGACAGAGAGAGAGAGAAAGAAAGAGAGCGAGAGACCTCAGTCCCTCACATAGAAGGCGTTTCGGAGAAGTAGAGGAAGCATATAGCCAATTTTGTTAATGGTTCTTTAGTATTGGGCTTTTGTGTCGAACTGATTTTTCATTTTTTTCTATACATCTGGTGCTATAGATTGGGCTTAGTAATTTGAATGTGTGAACGGAACGTGATCATCATCGTCACCCCTGCCACCAGCCGCCTCTGAGTCTGATGGATAGAGACGACACCTAACCGTCCCAGACTGATTATATAACTATGGCATATGACTCATGATGCTCTGCAGATCTCGCCATCTCTCTCTCTCCCTCTCTCTCTCCTTCTCTCTCTCTCTCCCTCTCTCCCTCTCTCTCTCTTGCTCACAATGTTATTTTTCCTGTGGAGCTCAAATTCGAGGTCTAGTTCTTTCTTGAAGACTTGCTCCCAGAAACTCTAGATAGCCAGAAATGGTTCTGGAAAACACACACTACTATGAGAGACAATATTCACCTTAAACCATCTTCAACCAATTCTGAATAATATTAACAATTATAATAATAATCATAATAATCATAGTATATTAATATTCATGTTTATACACATAGCTTTATTTTGGTTGTTAATGTTAAAGGTTAGCGTTATTTTAATATTATTAATATATCTCCCAATATACGTTATTTGTATGTGAACAATGAAAGGTAAAGAAAATGCAATTGATGGTATAATATGCCGTGTCAAAGGCAAGCAGAATAAACAGTGTGTACCTTGATCCCCTCTTACTTCTTTGACAGTCCTGTGTAAAAAATGTATTTTACATGTATTTTATACACAATCTTACATAAAGTGTCGCTATATGTGTTCTCTTTGTGTTTTTTCCCATTACTACACGCTTAACAAAACGATTACCATTACGTCAATACCATACAACAATACCTATGCATCACAAGCCATGGGTAAGCCTACTGGACAGTCGGGATCGGAGGTGATTCTCTCCACGGTTCTCGTCTGTAATAAATGTACAGCCCCCTCTGCTCACACACGCCCTAGAGGAAGAGGATGTAGGCCAAGCTGATGCGAGCTTGAGCTCCAGACTGTTCTGCTACAGACGAGTTCTGCTACAGACTGATCGAAGGCAGCCACCCTTCCTGCCTAGAAATCATGTTGTGTAAAATCGCAATTTCCCAAATGCTAGCAGTTAGGATACAGTGCTGGGAATCACTTTTTCAGTGGTCGCCGAACGTCAGGTATTGTAACACCCACACAGTCACTGTCAGAGGGGAACTGTGCATCTCCCAAAACAGGAGACGCTGTAAAGAGGCAGAGGAACATCATGATTTCTTAAAGAGATTCCAGAACATGACTTAGATGTGAGTGTCTTTTCAATAATTAATCGTTGGAGCATGGAGGGTTTTAGTTTTGATTTTTCTCGACGGATATTGTGAGAATCCTGTTGGGGGTTTCTCTTTGCAGTCGCAATACGATCTTTTACCTGTGGAAAAAAGACATATATATGATAATAAGATAAACCCGACAGTAGAGGCCTATTTGAGCATATCGTTGAGAAACTAAAGATGAAACGCACTATAAGGCGCTCCAGGCTGATGCAAAACAGCACCCTGTCTCCCCCACTGTCAGTCAGTCCAGCCCTGGCCTTTATGAAGGGCTCCTCCTGAGGTAAATGCGGAGCGCCACCGGCCGTCCACTTTAATTAGACTAGCGATGGGGGGTGGGTGTAGGATGAATAATAACAGCCCGGGGTGATGTCTTATGAAAGGCCGTGCCGCACCGGCACGCAACAGTGGGGCAGTCGATGGTGATGTTCCAATGAAGTAAGTTGGTTGAGACAGCACTATAGGAAGCCTCTCTTAGTATTTTATTAAGAACATTTAGCAGACACTTTCATCCAAAGCGACGATTTTATTAATGGGAGGTTACAAGCTCGCTCGTGGATGGCCTTGGTAGGAAACCAGATCCTTTCAGCCAGACCTCCCTATCCTCCTCCCTACGTGTCATCAGTAATACTTTTCAGGATAAGGACACACTGACAACGATGAGCAAGTTGGTTTTATTATTACGGATTAATATAATGCTTACCTTGGTTAGCACGTCACCATTCACCTAAACCCAAACTAACACTGAAATCAATACACCATCCAGTTTATATTCCCAGTTCAACAATGTTTATATCGTCTACAGCTGTGGCTATTGATTGGTGTGTATCGTGAAACAAATGCCTCGCACAATCAATAGATTGTATGCTTTCCCTAGAGAACAAAGATGGGAAAATCAAAAATCAACCAAAAGGAATCACACCAGCAGGGTACATTTGTCATCATCAAACTCTCGTGCTGTAGTCTAGTAATCAATCACTAGCTAATTGGCTGTGTTGGGAGAAAGCGAGGCTGGGGGGGGGGGGGATTAGCAGGGCTGAGGGAGGGGTGGCTGGTCCCCAGTGCCCCCCCCCCCCCATCCCCCTGTCATTCACACAGCATTGTCTGGGGAGTGAACTACTCCGCTTATTACCACCACCATGGCTAGACCTACTATAGAGGCTATTACTCTCATTGCCCCCAACATGGCTAGACCAACTATACAGGCTAAAACTCTCATTACCGCAAACATGGCTCGACCTATATGTCGCTAATTAGTGCCACCATGGCTAGGCCTATACAGGCTATAACTCTCATTACCCCATGGCTATACCTTTCATACAGGCTACAACACAACTGCTCCTTCATGTATCTTAGTTCACGTTGAGTCGCTTTGGGTGAAAGTGCCTTCTGAATAATAAATGTAAAACAAACCAAAGTGGGTTATCTATCAAAATAAACATCATCGACAAAGCACAAGAGGTTTCCATGGGAGAGACGACCCAGGGAGTTAACACAAAGATGTGTTTGCTCTCTGCTTTTTTGTGGTGTTGATGTGAATCTCTGTTCCTGTGTGTGTGTGTGTGTGTGTGTTGTGTGTGTGTGTGTGTGTGTGTGTGTCTGTGTGCACGCACATGTGCATGTGTCTGTGAGTGTGTGTGTGTGTGTGTGTGAGCTGTGAAAGGCGATGTGATGGAGCACACGTAGCACCATCACGCTAATCACATCATCTGTGCTTCTGGCCACATCCACCAGCCGCCTCCCAGCTGCTCTGTCTCCCATCACCCCCCCACCCCACCCCACCCCACCCCCTCCCGCACCTCCACCCATATGCTCCACCCCTGCCCTGCTCAGGGGTGCGCTGCTTTCTTATTTCCACAGTTTGCGGGGCTTCTGTTTCCAGTGGTGTCGTGATGGATGGATGTTATTGATCACAGCAGATAAGGCTTTGCGTTTCCCGTGTTTCGCGTTCTTGTATTCAGTGGCGGTGCGCCACTGCCGCTAGGGAAGTTAGCTCCGCTCCCGTGTGGATTGATCATTTAGTGAAACATGACAAACAGCACATCTGACATATTATACAAACAAAAAAACAATCTGTAGACTACAGAGCCAATGGAAATATTCATTCTTTAATTCCAATGCCTTTATATATTCTAAATATATTTGGATTACAGGGGCGGCATTAGCTCAGGGGGTAGAGCGGGTTGGCTGGTAACCGCAAGGTTGCTGGTTCCATCCCCGTGTGTCGAGGTGTCCCTGAGCAAGGCACCTAACCCTAACTGCTCCCGACGAGCTGGCTGTCGCCTTGCATGGCTGACGCTGCTGTCGGTGTGTGTATGAATGGGTGACTGTCAGGCAATATTGTAAAGCGCTTTGGGTGGCCACTGGTTACAAAAAATGTGCTATATAATGCAGTCCATTTACCATTTACAGAGGCATTGGACTAGGCCTAATTGAACGTTTGAGCTGTAGGCCTAGTCAGGGATATCCTACATAGTGTTAATAAATAACACGTGTGTATGCCTAACCAATAGGGCATACACACCTGTTTGGTAGGTCAGTATTTTTAAGCGTTCACCTTGATGCCACCACCACACAGGCTGGACACAAGTGAGGTCTTTATTGATAATAGGCCTAACATTTTTTTTACAAGTTGTCCAATCGCTATGGAATGTTTTGTTTGGCTTGATTTCCTTCCCAGTTAAGACATTAAATAGTCTACATATCCGTTTTAATATTGTACTGGTTTCATTTCATTTCATACTGGCCTTTTTCATTACTTGTTGCCAGACCCTACAGCTTTCTAGATGTGGGTCTGGATTTCCAGGCTACCTTTCCTTAGCAGTAAGAGAATTGGACCAGCTCTCATCATGGCTGGAACTTCTGGGTTATTTCACTCAGTTAGACCTTCCTGATGATCTCTCATCTCTCTTCTAAGGGTTATACTTTTCATGTGTTTTTTTAAATACTAAATGGTTGCTATTAATTCATGTGTCGCTTCATGAATAAAAACTATTAACAAATGTTAGCATTTTATTGGTGACTCCAAGCAAATGTGTTCACATGAAAACTGAAATTAGAATCTTTAGGAATGTTGGCTGCAAGCTATTGGTTGAAAAGGGATTTGAGTTGTGACAATTTCAACACCTCACTTGCATCACTGTTGCATTTAGTGTTGAGACTTTTAAATCGGTTTAAATTGCATTCGCAAGCAACTACTGTGATGTAATGGAACAACATTGAACATGCTTAATTGAGTTAGTGTGATTGTGCGTATAGGCCTTTTTATAGGATAAAAAAAAAAAAAAGTATAATTACCCTTCCAGAATAAGCTGCTCAGGTTTCCCGGAAACAAACATTGCATATATTTTCAACGCCATTACATTCAGCTTTAAATCGGAGTAGGGCAATAAAGTCATGAATCTTTATGCGATGGTCGGAGCATTTACTTTTAATGCCTTTTGCGACCGACAGATGGCAGTACGACCCTACCTGCGAAAGCGATCATCATTTGGCGGGACAAGGAACACGCAGCCCATTACATTCTGTCCCTGATATGTGGGAAAGGTGAGGAGCATAGACCTTTATTACCCTCAAGGGCCCTTTTTCAAGGTCTACCTATACGGTTACTAAGAGGTTAAAAGTTGTCCTTCACTTTGGAGACGGGCGTATCATATAGTTTGGCGCCAGGCTTTCTAATGGAGCTCGTTAGATTTCAGAGGGTGCTAATCGCCTGTTTGGTAGAACAACACTGCCAACTTTTCCATGGCAATCAGGACCCTGTGGTCCCGGAGTTTACCCTGAGGAGGGTGGAGCTGGTGTCGAATTCAATCAAGTAGCAGTTTTTCATAGTAATGAAACAAAATCCAGAATCCTTGCTTAAATTTCCCAGTTGGATAATAGCTCACCAGTTACAATTGTATAATGAGCAGGAAAGGACTTGGAAGTAAATGTTTTGTAAGTAGCCTTTAGCAATCCATTACTGGATGCAGTTCATAGGGTTAATTTGGCTTTATCAATCTATTGGAATTGCTGACCGCTGATGAGTTTCTCAAAGAATGAAAGGCAGATATCTGTACTTGCATTTAGTCAATGATCACATTGGTACTACGACTGCAGGACGCCACACAATTAAACTTCCATCCCACCCTTGATGGGTCCTTTAATATGCCTAATGGGGTGGCAGTGGCTCAGTAGGTAGAGTTGATTGTCTTGTAATCGGAAGGTTGTTAGTTTGATCCCCTGCTCCTCCTAGCTGAGTGTTGAGGTTTCCCTGAGCAAGACACCTCACCCGAACTGCTCTCAATGAGCTGGCTGTTACCGTGCATGGTTGGTACCGCAGTCGGTGCGTGTGTGTGTGTGTTTGAATGTTAGGCAATAATACTAAAGCGCTTTGAGTGGTACCTGTTTAGAAAAGTGCACAATTTAATGTGGTCTGACATGAATACATTATTCTGTTACAAAAGCCTTCCTTTTCACCCCCCCCCCCCTCAAAATGGTGATGATAGCATCCTTCATGTCCATATTTCACAGTAATGAACAGTACAGTGTAGTACTAATTGTGCTTTGTGCAGAATGTCAAGTCATGGCTGGCACTACACTCCCTAGGAGTCTCCCATGGAGTCTGGTTCTCCCTCCCTATCATTTCTAGCCCTTTTCCACCATATTAGCTCTGGTTCTTGAACTGGCTTTGCTCAGGATTCTTGGAACCGTGGTGCTATCTAGCGAACAAGCCCGCTCCTCCACCGGTGTTGAACACAACCATTGTAATCATCGGGCGCATCATCAACAAAGTTTGTTTTGTTTGCACAATGCACAGCGGAAGTAAACAATGGAAGTGCACTCATTTTCTCCCATCCTATGTTTTCCATCCCGTGCAATATGACACGCCCACGGGTGTCTTCATGGTTTGCACTTCAGGTCAAGGAAAACCGGCTATTTCTTGTCGAAAAAACGCTCCAAAACGGTTCCAAAGTTGATGCCAGCCATGAAATGGGTACCTTCATCGCAATAGTCTCCAGACCACACCCCGTGTTCAACTCCATCAGCTCAGTCTCCTTGCCAAATACACCTCCGGGTCTGAGCGACCGTAAACACACAGTACCCGGGCCCTGGAGTTACACCACCACCAGCGTCCAAAAGGTACCGGTGGAAAGGGTTTGCAGTGTGTGTGTGTGTGTGTGTGTGTTTGGGTGGTGTAGGGAGGTGGGGGTGAGGGGGGGGTGGTTGCGGCGTATGTGTGCTTTGCTCTTCGCAGTGGCCACGGTGCATGTGCTTCCAATTACAGACAAAGTTAGCAGGCGGCTCCGCGGGCCGCATGTGGTTCCGTTTAGGGCAGGTGAAACAATGTAGGAAAATAGATCCGTCATCCGTCGCATTCCGCAGGCCGGTGAGAAACAGACGCTAAATCATAGCAAAAGCTTATCCTCCTCGCCAAGGAATATAGGTGCTGGGGGTTGGGATGGGGGGTGGAGGGGTGGGGGATGGTTGTCGGTGCTTCAAAGCTCCGCGGGGATGGCCCCACCCCTCTTTTTCTCCCCTTCGGTGTCATTTTAGATTGTTATTGTTTTCTGTGATCCACACCCCCCCCCCCGCCCGCCCCAGCTCACACACCTCCAGGCCCCCAGCTCTCCCCCAAATCTTTTCCCTCTGATGTCGGGGGGGTGTTTTGGTTCATACCCAGGATTCCACTCGCTCTTCTCTCCGACCCGACCCCCCCCCACCCCCCCCCCCCCCACGTCCGTCCGCCCCCCCACCCCCCCCACACCCCCCACTTGCCTGTCTGAGAGGTCCCCAGGTGTTTCTGGCTCTAAACATCTGAGGAAATATTTAATTTGATTTCGAGCCAGGAGAGGTTATGGTCGGCTGCCGGCTATTGGACGAGAATGGGATGGAAGAGAAACATTGTTTCGGGGGTGGGGGGGGGGGGGGGTGGGGGGGGTCGCTTTGTGTCGGCAACACGGCAGCGGAACCTCGCATCGTGAAGATCCACCCCCCCTTCTCCCCTCACCTCCGCCCCCTGACCTTCCTCCCTGACTCCCAGTCGACCTTCTCGTTGCGAGCTCCCGGTTTCCCTGGCAGGAGGTAGCGTTTGCGTATGTCTCTCCGCAGCATGTGGTTGTAGTCACTTCATGTGGCCACTCTCCACCTTGCTGGAAAGAATGTAGGTTAATATAGCACACGGGATATGGACATCTCTCTCTCTCTCTCCCACTCACTCACTCACTCATATATTTATATATTGGCCCTTTTACAGGCCGGGGCGGAGTGTATCCGCACGGCGCGGGCTCCAAACCCGTAAATCACTCCGTGTTTCGGCCGTCACGCTCCTTTACAAGACGAGCCCGCTAGGCCGCCGTCGGGGCCCCGCTCGGACCGGTGGGGGCCCCCAGTAAACCCCCCCCCCCCCCCCCGGCTCACGGCTCGCGTCTCACGTGCGTTCGGCGCACTATAAAGAAGAAAAAACCTGTTACAGTTGAAAGGAAAGGAAGACGTATATATTCTGAGGCAGCGGGCAGACGCCCAGCGAGCGTTGATTTGTATCCCTCGCTAATGAGGCTTGAGCCCGCGATGGCTCCGCCCCCCCTTAGCCCGGCTAACTAGCGCTGTTTGTAGCGGCGGCGGCGGCGGCGGCGGAGGGCTAACTTTTTCCGTATGCTTCCACTCTCCGCGACGCCCCGCGTCCTGGGAAATGATACAAAGGTATAGAATGCACAGTCGGTCTTGTGGGGAGAGGGTGCCCTGCCAAAACCAACCTCATTCCCAGTCCCAGGAATGTTGTGGCCAAGTTTCCATCCGCCTCGCATGGCACACACACACACAACCATCACCTCTGTCTTCACCTCCCGCTCTTCCCATCCATAGTCTAGACCATGTTTTTGTAGTTTATGGTCCAGAAAACAAATTTTACTGTATTATTCTCAAGGGTGGGGTTCTATATTTGGCTTCCCCCAACCCCCCCCCCCCCCCCTCCCCCTTTTCTCTATATAGTTTCCCCTCATTTCCAAACGCTAGAAAATGAGCGACGCCATTAGCGGTACTCGTTGGAGATGTGTATTTAAAGGCTTGTGGATTGCAGCGCACTATGATTGCTGATTGGAGTTAATATCAGGAAGCAGTCCGTTGGGTTCCTGTCCCAGGACTGATTATACCGTCCCTCTCTCTCTCTCTCTCTCGCTCTCTCTCTCTCTCTGTACCGCTCTCGTTCCAGCCCTCCACATCTCACACTATTTTCATTGGCCGCCTTTTCGGGTACCCCAGGACCCCCCTCCCCCCACCCCCCCCCCCCCCCCCCCGCCCCGCCCCCCCTCGTTCTCCACTAGGATCACACTCTGTTTTAGTTTCATGTCAATCCAATTTAGAGACATGGAGCTCTGCAGTGGAAAGCAGTGGCAATGGCAAGAATCCCTTTGCCTGCCTGCGGACAGGAGAAGTTATCTTTAGGACAGTGGACGGAAACTAGATTTCCATAGTAGTCTGTCTAGAGACCGGGGGCCTGTAGTCACCATGCAACTGGTCCTATTAATTGTTCAGCAGGGGCCCCGTTAAGGGCCAAAAAGCTATTGGTACTGCCTTTTGCCTACTTTTGTGTCGAATAGCTGACAGAGGTTGAAACTGCTTGTCTATCCCCTTGATTGCAGTTATGTTTCTGCGTGTCAGTGACTGCAGGTCAAGACTTTCTCGCCAGAAAATTCAATGCCATTTTTTGTGTCATAAATCATGTGTCTATCTTTGATCTGCTCCGCGTGGTTTTCACTGTTGGCAGGAATGAACTGGAACTGTAGCAGGAAAAAGGAAAGTCATACCGCCTTCCGTGAGTGGTTCATTAAGCTACAGTGGCAATCTCTGTGGGCTACGCAGCTAGAGACCCACAACCTAACCTACGACGGCTGTCCGATGGAGAAGCACAAACTAGCCTCAATGATCTATAGGCCAGACTCTTGGATCAGACCACTGGGTTCCCCCCCCCCCCCCTCTCTCTCTCTCTCTCTCTCTCTCTCTCTCTCTCTCTCTCTCTCTCCCTCTCTCTCTCATATATATACACTGAGCAATTAAACCCCATGACACATCACCCACACAGCTGCAGAATCACATGGGGTCCAGCCGACCCCCTTCAGAGGCTGGGGTTACCTCTGAGTGTGTTTGAAGTCAGGGGAGATGTTGTGGTCAGTGTACGCGGGGGCATGATGGGGGGGGGGGGGGGGGGGGCCCAGCCTGGGAGATGGGTCGACGAGGAAGCAGGGCAGTCTCTTAGATTAGCCTTATAATCCCTCTAACGAAGACCAACTCTTGTGCGCGCCGGTGTTGTGTAAACTGTCATGCTCGTGATTGGCCAAGCGGCAGTGACAGATCCAGCTCCTTGTCTTTCATCACGTTAAGTGGCTCCTCACACTCAGCGACCAATCAAGCGTGAGAGCAAAGTGTACGTGTGTGTGTGTGTTCACATTATGCTTGCAATTAGTAGTTAGGGTATTGGTTGTGGGTTTGAGCATGTGTGACTTATGTGTGTGTATATGCACGTTAACGCTCAAAATAAGTAGTCAAGGTTTTGTGTTTGAGTGTGTGTGTGTGTGTGGGGGGGGGCTTTGATGGTGTGTGTGTGTGTGTGTGTGTGTATGTGTGTGTTTTGTGTATGTGCTTGCAGGCATGTTCCGCCATGTGCGTGTTCGCCTCTGGTTTCTGTCTCCACCAAAAGCGCGGCGGCAGGATATTTTGAGAAGCCTTGATTGGCCTATTGTTGTTCCAAAAGGGAAAATCAATTTGACCCCTTTAAACATTCAAGATGGTGTTCACTTCCTATTTCCTGAAAACAACCTTGATGCATGTTTAACGGCGGTTTCACACACATTAGCTTGTTGAGATTAGGGTGATTAGGCCTTTCCATCAAACTTGATGTTTGTCCTAAAGTTCTCATTTCAATCTGCGCCCACCGGATTTCAACTTGGAACGGTTCCTACACTCGACCAGGCAGAAACATCCGGAACTTCACCGTCAAACACAGTTCAGCATCATCGGATTGTTGATCTTTCTCAAATAGCCTTGCCTTCAAATTATACTTCACCTGAGTTCAACTCCCCTGGCGTTGTACTAAATAAATGTAGTAGGCAGTCGGTCGTTGTGTGTGTGCTTGATTTGGCCACCATAATTAGTACATCCGAATCAAAAAACGATTTTACCTTTTTTTTTTAATATTGACGTTGATTAGGAAAAACGAAACCATCTGTTGAGCAAGCTCCAACAGACCAGCTCTGAAACTGTTGTGACTGTACTGCTACCTGTCTCTCTAAACTGGAACACAGACCCAGACATAGACACGCACACACGCACACACACACACACACACACA
>NC_140283.1:16926087-16974182 GCF_964030765.1 Micromesistius poutassou
TTTCTCTGTAGACCCATCGGCCCCTTCCAGTGCCGCGCCGCTCCCCATACGCAGAGTACGCAGAGCGTGTAGGGCCCCAAGTATCTGGGGTGGGGGGGGGCCCCAAGTATCTGGGGGGGGGGGGGGGGGGGGGCCCAAAATTAAGGTTGAATATTATTACATTACAATTTTAAAAATATATAAATGAATTACGAACAGGTCCACCCGTTCAGCAACCCCCGCTCAGCAACCACCACATCTCACTGACTACCGGGGGTCCCCTCCAAAGGTGGGTGGGTCCGAGGTGGGGGGGGCGGGGGGGGGGGGGGGCGTCTTGTGTAACCGTGCACACTCAGTGCCCTCATCTGCCACTTGGACCACCACGGGAGGGTCAGAGGTCAGAAGATAAACCCTAGTAGTGTTGCCCTCCTGCAACGTAAAGGCTGGTGTGTCACGCCCCCCCCCCCCCCGCCCCCTATGTCATGCCCCCCCCCCCCCCCCCTCTGCCATGCCCCCCCCCCCCCCCGCAATATACCCACTATCAGACATTCCCTACAGTCTGCTGGGGGAGATAAGGCTGTTAGTGTACAGAGAGACGGACTATATAAGTGCAGTTCGTCTCAACAACAGCATTCAGCCCGTATAGATAAGGGGTATAGCAGTGACTGTAGTGTGGGTCATGCAGTTCACCTTGGCTTTTATTATCCTGTTAAAGTAGGACTGATTCTATACGTCAAGCTCGAGGCCTGTGTGTGTGTGTGTGTGTGTGTGTGTGCGACGGGATGAACGTGGACATACACCCGGACTCCGCCGAGACGCATGCAAAGCGAAGGGGACACTTTGAAATAATAAACATTATTCAGTATTCTTTTTTTTTTTGGGGTCGGATCCGAGGAAAGGTGATGCGGTGAAGTCGTCAACAACAATGTTGCGGACCGGATCAGAGGAGGACGTGTTCTGTAACACGAGGAGGTTTCACCCCAAGCTGGTATCCCTGATATGAGAGCCATAAGCCAGCCGAGAGCTGTGAGGGAGGGCTTAAGGGTCCGCTGTCAGGCACGCACGCAGTTGCCAGGAGCAAAGTGTGTGTGTGTGTGTGTGTGTGTGTGTGTGTGTGTGTGTGTGTGTGTGTGTGTATGTGCAGATACCTTTGTGTGTGTATATGTATGTGTGTGTGTGTGTGTGTGTGTGTGTGTGTGTGAATGTGTATGTGCAGATACCTTTGTGTGTGTGTGTGTGTATATGTATGTGTGTGTGTGTGTGTGTGTGTGTGTGTGTGTGTGTGTGTGTGCGTGCGTGCGTGTGTGTGTGTGTGTGTGCGTGCGTGCGTGCGTGTGTGTGTGTGTGTGTGTGTGTGGGGTGAAGGGGGGGTACTTTGCTGACCTATACCCCGTCACCACCTCCGTTAGTGTTCCTAACACATGGAAAGTTCGTCATGTTCTGCCAGAATGGGGGCAGGGGGTCCGTTTTTGCCACACGTGTAAATGTTTTAAGAGGCATAAGGACAAGGACAGTTCAAAGGTCAGAGAACAGTTAAGCTTTCGGCATGAAGTGCACGCACTCACACGTATATGCGCGCTTATACACACGCACAACACACACACACACACACACACACACACACACACACACACACACACACACACACACACACAGATACACACACCTCTCACAGACACACACAGACTTCTCTCTCTGTCTCTCTCCCTTTCTTTCTTTCCTTCTTTCTCACTCACATGTACACACACACAAACACACACGCATGCATGCATGCACACACACACACACACACACACACACACACACACACACACACACAGTCAAATAAAAAATGACCCTCACAAATGCTGCGGCCATTCACATAACATCGTTGACCGCGCTTGTACAACTGTGAAGGCCTATGAAACGTTAACCTAGGTCATCCCTGCAATAAATACTGTACTATTTGGCACCAATGAATGTGCGTGGGTGCAAATATATCTTTAGGAGACTGTGGGTTGACTCTAATAGCGCGTGCCTCGCCGGGGTCACCAGTGCAGCCACTAGAGCGTCGCTCCATCAGTAGCCTGATTTTAGCATCAACACAAAAGCATCCGGTCGCTGCTCTGGGAATAAGCGCGCGTGCAGTGCGGACTCTCGGGGCCCCCAGGGGTCCATTTGACCGCTGCGTGGGGGGGGGGTGGAGTGGGGAGGGGGGGGGGGGGGGGGGGGGCTGGGGGTGTTGGGGGGGATTCCCCAAGAGGGAAAAGCCTACACGCAGTGTGCACGCTCCTATACGAGCGGAACAAGTCAGGGTAGTTATTTTGGACGACTGTTTGTTTGTAGTGAGTGAGTGACTAGGCGCAAGGGCGTCGCTGGCATGCATGGGTGCATGAATTACAGTCTACACTCTAAGAGAGAAAAAACCACCTTAAAAGACCTTGACAGATGTTTACATGGACTCGAGTGAGTCCTCAAGTGGCGAGCTCACCTCTCTGCCGGAGTGGCGCTCGATGGCTTTCCTCACTTTGCCGTACGTGCCTCTGCCGAGCGTCTCCAGCAGCTCGTAGCGATGCTTCAGGTTGTGCTTGTGGTGGTGCTTCTTCACGCCCGAGTTCCTCCTCCCGTCGTCGTGAGCCGTGTTCTCTACAGCGGGGTCGGAGCCAACAGGTTGCTCACCCCCTCCTCCTCCTCCTCCTCCTCCTCCTCCTCTGTGCTGGCCCGTGGAGGCTCTGGCCCCGGGCCGGGATAACCCCCGCTGGGCCGCTATACACGCGGTATCCATCTCGATAAGGGGACGTATTCACTCTAACATCCCCACTGGTCAAACTCGCTCGAACTAACTAGTTTTTGTTTTTAAACGATAATATAATACTTATAGGCCTAGTGATAGTTTTAATAAATAAATAAATACAAAAGAATAATGCGTACTAGATAATATATTAGTGGAAAGTATTATTTCCAGATTGTCTTGGATGATCATTTGGGTTTGGTCATACTTGGAGTACAAACATTGTTTCCAAACTTTTTCTTAACAATAGCCTTGTATAGCCAGTCTACTGTCAGATTAACTGCGAATAGCCATCAGACGGGCATTATCATCCCGGTATATAATAACATAATACTCATAGTCCTAAGGGGTCTACGACTATAGTGTAGAATCAGACGTCCTCAGAATAAGACACCGCATGTCGACTCCTCAACTTTCACTTTCTAAAAAATAATATATAGGTGTATTATGTATGCGGACGATAGAGAGCCTTTAACAGCTCTGTAATAAGTACAATCAACTAAAAAAAAGAACGATCCGTGCTATAGAACTCAGTTAGTGGTCTGGCGTCATCTCGTAGTCTGTCATGCTTTCATTGGTCGTTCACGTTCACGTCTGTCGCTCTAAACGCCGCCGACCGATCACATATTAACTCACAACTAAAAGGCCAAACCCTCAGCGTCATCGCCTCCCGAGAAAAGCAGCGACGGAACCGGCGTGGTGGATGAAGATGCGGACCCTCATTTTGTCCACAGCCCAGGTGTCACAGCGTCTCTCCTCTGGACCCCCTGCGCTGCGATGCCAGTGCCCCATGCCCGATTGGACGCCAGAGATGCGGTGCTGCTGTGGTGATCGGAGAGCTCAACGGGAGACGCTCTGAATGGTGCCATGGTCGTTTTACTGCGCCTTCTCTCTCTCTCTCTCTCTCCTTCTTCTTCTCTCTGTGTGTCTCTGGTCTCTGGTGCGCGAGGGGGCTGCTGCCGCTGCGAAGAAGGAGGAATGCGAGATGATCCGAGTCCGGAGGCGGAGTTAGTAGACACATCCTCCTTCTCGCTCTCTCGTACTTTTCTAGCTCGCTCTCGACCTCTTTCTCTCTCGCTCCCTTCTCTCTCTCTCTCTCTCTCTCTCTCTCTCTCGCTCTCTCTTGCTCCCCCTTCTCGCAGTCTCTCTCTCTCTCTCCCCCTTCTCTCAGTCTCTCTCTCTCTCTCTCTCTCTCTCTCTCTCTCTCTCTCTCTCTGTCTGTCTCTCCCTCTCTCTCTCTTTCTCCCTATATCTTTCTCCCCCCCTTCTCTCAGTCTCCCTCTCTCTGTCCCTCTCCCTCGAAATCAAAGCACTTGATTGCCATATGAACGAACATAAAGCACACAAAGTAAAACAGAAACAATTTATACTAATAAATATGAAAGTTATATAACAATTGAATACAAAATGTATTGTAAGTAAGTGTACTATTGATCTCTCTCTCTCTCTCTCTCTCTCTCTCTCTCTCTCTCTCTCTCTCTCCGCTCTCTCTCTCTCTCTCTCTCGCTCTCTCTCGCTCTCTCTCTCTCCCCACACACACACAGTGGACTGCTGAGCATGGTTCCTGTAATCACTGCATTGATGACCACTAAAACAAGGCTATTCAAATCCCATTCAACAGAACATGACTAATCTGTGAACAAAAAGTGCTTGTATCGCAATGATCCATTAGACTTCTACACCAGTAGTGTGTTTCGGTGTTTTCTGTACATGAATTCACATTTGCATCTGGTCCTCATAATAACAAGGAATGCAGAAGTCTCTGAGTCTCCGATGGATTATCTAATTAATCTCATTTTGCTGTGGGCTCCACTGCAGCCTTCTACGGGCCAAGCTGATGTCTTGAATTCCGTGTGGGTTTTCACTGTTTCGCATGGAATAACCACGGTTCAACACAGATGAAACTCAAAAGTAATCCGATTTTTCTTAATTATGATTTTGCAAATAGATAAAATAGAGTTTGAAAAAATCTGACAATAGATGAAGTGCCAGACTGTCCCAAAGTCATATTTTTTATTTGTCCTGTTATTGAAAGAGGAGCTCCAGGCGCCCCTTTGAGGTGACCTGATGCAACCCGGCTCCGGTGATCAGATGGTATCGACAGTAGGCCTACGCTTGCCGGCGTAGGCCCGTTTACATCAAACATATCAGATCATGAACCTCTATTTTCTCTTTGATGTCTCAACAGCAGTTGGTACACATTTAAAACATGTGTGGCATTTGTTTTCCTTGTAATATGGTACGTTTAGTTCCCAGTTATAGAGACGACCCTATCGGCGATACAAATCTAAAGGCCTTATTTGCACTCGATGGCAATAGCAGACTGTAACTGTGGGACTGAGTCGTGTATGCAGTAATAGTGACACTACTGCCCCCTTGTGGATACATGACTGAAATGTAAAATATCGGAGCATCGGAAAGGCAAGGACAAACTCGAGTCGACATGACATTTTCACATTAAAGGAAAGGAAAGCCAAATATAGCAGGACATATAAAGACTTTAATGTATCATCCACCAGATCAGTTCCAGTTGTTCTTGCACATAACCCTCTGAAGATCCACTGCCAAAAAGTAAAGCACATTTGTGGTCAGTGGGAGAGCCAGACATTATTGATGGCTCACATACATTTAGAACAGCTAAGAATAATCGTATGCTATTTGTTAAAATCTCTGAAAGGCACGTCATTCAGATTGGATAAAGAATCCACTTTGAGTAGGATAACAAATGTAGTGCAAGTCCATCCAAAATCACATCAAATATGTTTTCAACTAAAAATATGACAGTGTGGATCAAATCTTGATGTCTCAAGTTTTTTTTTTTTTTTTTTACACATACCAGACGTCCATGCAGGGATATACTGACTCATACCAAGTGTCATCATTCATTTAGTTAATTTATTAAAATAATAATAAAAATAAATCTTGTATATAATTGTATTGCATATGGATAGCCAATGCCTTAGCAACATTAGCTGGAATCAATATGTGATACAAACAGCCTATACATCTTGTATTCTAATAGCAATAAAATACAACTGCCAATTTTTTGAAAACAAAAACATTGCCAAAGTTGTACAGGCCTATATTTCACACGGATAAACAAATCTCTGTTCATTTTCAACTCTGAGTGGCCGTGCATTCAAAATGAAAGAGCGATGTTCAAGCTTGGCAACAAGCACTGCCAAGGGGCCGGCTGGCTCAGCCTGCTACACAAACCTCAGATCACAATAGCATAAGACAAGAGCACAGGTCAGGATGAGGTTTGGGTCGCTCACACTGTGCTAAGAACTGATGCAGATGGATGAAGAAACACTTCATACTCTGTCTCAACTGTATCACATCAGCAGTCCCTCAACTCGTCGATTCACTCCCTGTAAATGTAGCAGAACGTAGGAGAAGCCATGGAGACTATACGTTTGCACTTGTTTGGCTTCCAGACGTCAAACATTGCCTCCTTTTCTAGTTTATTTTTCAATGTGCCAACGTGTTGTTAAACAGGTTTTCACCATTGACCTCCTGGGTAAACCTCCCACATGGGTATAATGGCTCAGGATCAACAGCTGCTGAAGCCACGCATCCCTTTCCAAAGGGACCACGCCTAAATAGAGGGAAAAACAAACAGCTCCATCCAAACCCAACGTATTGTGCTCAATTAGATGTCAATATATGTTATGATATCGGATTACAATAGGCATACATGAGATTCTAATGCTAACTGAGGTCAGCTTTGGTATATTGTTATGGATGAATAAAAAAAGATCAAATGCTGTAATTAAACACATAATAAAACCACTGGAAAGATAAGAAAAGGGATTGTATGCTTGTATGCTGCAAGCCTTTATTAACCCAAGTCTGTTCTGTGAACCGCTAAATCACCGACTCATTCATTGGGCCATGAAGTCTATTATAGTCCCTATCTCTGGCATAATCGCTTCATTGCTTTGAATGTCATATCAAACAGATTAAGCCCAGTTGCTCTATGGTTTTATTTCCAATTGAATATCCTAGTGGAGCAGGACTATGACATGCAGACTGCTTCAGCTAATTAATGCTTGAAAGACTGTTCAAATATGTAACTAGTCACTTTCAAAAGCTCACAGCATTAAAATGGCAAACAGGGAAGAAGTAGTCAGAAAGGGCCTCCAATACATAGCTCTATATTTGAAAGGTAATACAATATTCCTATGCTAATCCCTGACTGGCAAGACGGTGAAAGCTTTTCTACACGGTTATGTCTTATGAAGTAAAATAATAACAGGTAATTGAGTTTGTGAGCCTGAGCTCCTCAGGCAGACACTGATCCAAAGTGTATGAGAGCTCTAATGAGTTTTCATCCCAGGCCATCGAAGGCCACGACCTAGGAATTGGCCTTGGATCTTGCCATAGGTCTTGCCATAGGATCAAGTAATCAAAAAAGAATGTAATGTTAATACAATTTTAATTAAATATAATAAAAAAGCTTTAAAAAATATATTTATATTTAATTTGAATATCGTGAAAGGGAAAAGTGGAAAGTGTTGGCCATAAACGTTCGCCATGACGCTTGGAACTCACTAGATTCCGATCCTTTCAGATAGATTAATATTTGTATGCAAATTTAAAAAATACAATAGTACTAGTTATAGTACTTTATCACAAGATTACACATCGACCAATAACACCAGATTGGGGTGAAATTTTGTAGGGGGGGGGGGGATTCTTGGGTCACAGCCGGGTCAAGGTATGACGAGCAGAACACGTGAACTGTGTCGCAGGTCAAGGTTAAAGGTTAAACTCCGACCTGAGCAGTCTAAGTAGCAGCAGCTTCCCCAGCGAACAAAGTGTATTTACATTCCCTAGTAGTAGAAGGCTAAAGGTAAAGTCAAAGTGGCGGTAAAATGATGAAAATGACTCATCGATCGACTTATCAATCAATCAATCATCATCAATCAATTCGCTATTTAATCGCTCGGCTCACGTCAGTTGTTGTAGCCTGGCTAGTTCTCGATAACCCGCATCGTAGGCCAGGGTATTGTAGTCGTGTGTTTTTCCATTTAAAACTACCCCATGTTGTTTTTCATGTAGTGCGTATACGCATAGATTGTGTACATATACTTTATACTATATTATACTGTACTATATATAATATAGGATGTAAATATTAAAACGCATTTTGTGACCTTCCCCTTGCAGCTGAGTTGGCAGAGCGATGCTGTCCACGGTGCAGCGTGTGCTGGCTAACCTCGTCTCTCCAATTTGGAGGACGGTGGATTCAGACCATCAAGACGTGTCCCTTGGGGAGGGTACATTTCACGTGATTTCTACTGAAGATGTCCAGACCCAATGTGTTATTTCGCTCAGTTTTACAGCCGCAGGCCGATTAAGAGGACATGGCGACCCCTTTAGTAGCCATCCCTTCCATGGAGTTTCCCTTTTTCAGAAAGACAAAGTGGCTAATACACTACAAACGTATATATTTTTTTGTGAAAACAAATGCACGTCTATGCAAATGGGATGACTCAAGCTATCCGTAGAGGCACACTATTGGTGAATTGATCTCCTTTCAATACAATCAGATAAGACGTGTACTTTCATAAACAGGGCGATCCATGGAGGGAACCGGCAGTCAGCAATACACAAACGTCCCCCATGTTATTGGCTCTACATGTTTTGCCATGTTCATGTTTTTGTGCACCAGGTTCAGAGGAGGTACGACACCTGCGGAGCAGCGTGGTGACCCAGATCTGCCAGGACTATGGCATGATAGACGACGTGATCTACTTCACCGGCGACCAGGTGTTGGGCGGCATCCTGCTTCGAGTAGGGGACACCGTTGACGGCATAGCCGTCCGCGACGGGGCCCAGAGGGGCTGGAAAGCACTGAGGGTGAGGGTCCATTTTGATTGGTTTTGGTTGCGTGTGAGCACATGAATTTCACTTGGTCAGCCAAGGAACAGGAGGTCAGGGTTCGGACTGGAGATCTAGAGACTATGCAGGCACTTGGCATGTTTTTTTGACAACCCCACAGTGGGCTGGTCACAGAAGTGTTGTTTTTGAAGTAAGCGGTATTGCTGTAAAGCTCTTTCCACTGGCCCTTCCCATTTGACTCCTTATGTACTACAATGACGTTGCATGCCTCATAACTTAAGCGTATTACCATGTTTTACAGTTATATTTAAACGCCGATGGCCGTAATACCAAATGAAAAGCGAATTTGACATGTTTAAAAGTCACCTGATAGCGAAGTGAAAGTAGCTTGATTGTGTGTTATCTTTATTGAACTGGGTAAGAGGGCTATTTATACTTATCAGTAGGATGTGATTTGTAAGCTTCTGATTACTTATGTCACTTTACGTGTCAATGTATATATGGTTGAGTTGTAAGTTGACCCAAATGAACGGCCATAAATCATTTTAGATGATTGTGATACTTGACTAGAAGGCCTTTTTTTTATTACTTTTCGACTACTGTGGCTGACTTGCCACACAATCTTTTGTCAGTCCTTTCAGGCGATTAAAAAAAAAAAGAAACTCCAACAGTTTTATATGCCTGAAGGTGCTATACGGCGAGTATCTGTGCAAGGCAATTGTTTTACAAAGTCGTTTTCTTGGCTATAGTTTTGCGGCCGTCATTATTTACAATTACATTGAGAGCGTTTATCAGACCCTTTAATCCAAAGTGACTTACAATAAGTACAGTTGACAGAAGAAAGAGAAACGACAATATAACCCTGTCAGTACAGTAGGGATGTTCATAGAAACAAGTGCCAAGCACTTACAATTGCTAGGTTAACCCGTTCCCTGTATAACGAAGATAAGATAAGATGCTGCACAATTCTAAGTACTGTTTTCAAGTGCCACAATATAGCCTGCCATGATTATTTATAGTCGACGCAACCATGTCTATGTGGACCAGCCTCCCAGAATTCACTGGAGGCTGTGATACGGTTACAGCGAGGTTTGCAACTGTATGCGTCGGTTGGTCTGAGGGCAGCCTAGCGGCTCGAGGGGTTTTAATGATGGTACGCAGTGGATTTTCCCTCTCGCAGGGCTATTTAGCCGTTTTATTTTTTTAAGTTCACGGATCAGGATTTGCCTCATCATCTTCATGGTCGTGCTGTGAGCCTGTCTAGTCAGTGAGACGCTGAAGACCTCGTTCCTCTGCCAGCCCTGTCGGGCGTTGGCATGGCAGAAAATGGTCAAATAGGCCCTCTCAAAGGGGAAAAAGCTGCATGGTGGATCTGTCAATACCACTTATTTCTTACTTTTAAAACTGATCTCCCATGTCTGAGGGCTGCTGCTGACGCAGGCGGTCCTCATTGCTTTCCTACGGAGACAGCTGCCAAGTCCACTGGCACTTCTTCAGAACAAACAGAGATAATAAGTACCACAAAGTGAAACTTTGTTTTTATATGAGGATATGCAATAAAGATAACAATACATGAAACATGGCCATCAAATGCTTTTTGCTAAATCTTTCAAGTTCATGATTTTGGCTGATACTCAGAATAGGAAATTACCATTGGAATACAATGCATTATCCTGCTCAGTCCCTCTCCAGATCAGCACATATTCTTTTGATTTGGAAAATATTTACTGTGTCAAGCTCATTCTGTTTATTCTCTCGTTCAACTGGGTGTGTATTGATCTAATTTAATTCTTAGTTTCAATGTCACATGTGTATCATTTCAACTGGCTCGTATGTTGATATCACCCGGACATATCTGTAGTTGATGATGGTGATTTCAATAATGTTATCAATAAGATCTTCCTATTAATGAAATATTCTACAAATAAACAAAATTCCCCAAACCCCTCCCCAGTCACGCCACGCAGCCAGCCGAGCTACTCTAGGTCAAGTCACACTGATGCACAACCCGTTTAGAGTGGCTGAACACTGTTATTTCCTTTCTGAAAGGCTCCTGTCTACTAACTGGCACGGGCTCTCTCTTACACCTGGCAGCTCTAATGGTGCATTTCCACCAGAGGGTGCAAAAGTTTGCCGTCCTTCTTGGACGTCCTACATTGTTGCCTTGTTCATTGTGTGCATTCTTCTATTTCCTTGGATTTATTAGCAGGTTACACTGTGTCGGCCTGCTATGAGATCACGATGCTTACGTAGCTGCCTTGGCTATCGCCGTCCGGCTTAAACCCCGCCTTACCATAAGGGTACTGGAGGCGGTGGAAACGCAAGCCGTAAATGAGCAGGGCTATACTGCACCCTCACTACGAGGCGTGCTGGGTCCGAAGCGTACCCGCAAGTGGAAATACGCCATAAGCCCTTATTGGTTAGAGCTGCCAATAAGGTTGTTTCTCTGTGTTGCAGGTGGAGAAGACCCTGGACACCTGGGATGGGAAGGGCGGAGACTCTGAGTCGGACAGTATGAAACTCCACCCCCTCATTGGCACGGTGACGTCATTTAGCGGAGACAGCGGCCTAATCAATCAGACCACGTTCTTCCCACGCCAGAGTCTTTGGGAAGGTACCAGAACGAATCACTGTCACTACACCACACACTACTTGGAGACTTTTTGTCATTAATTCATGAAGCAAAACCATAAATAATGATATTGAACGTATAGTTTCATGTTCTTGGCCTTGGTGTATCGATACAACATTGGAAAGCAAAGCTTTTTTGCACATTGGACCAGCTCTGTACAGCCCATCTGCTTGTGTAGCCCATCTGGTATAAATGCAATTTAAAAAAAAATAGTTCATGCTTCAGGGACGCACACGGATACACCACCCTACTCCTTCTCCTCACAATTTAGCCCCACTCAATATCTCCCCAACCCTTTTATGACCCATTGCCACTCTGAGCGTGTTTATTTCCTGTCCTACTGGTCAGGTTACGAGCCCATGAAGGGGGACTGGGTCCAGGCGCAGTATTTCATCAACCCGTCCCAGTGGGCCAGCCAGGCCCATTCTGTGGCCCCGCTGCGCTACCAGCGCTTGGACGAGGTAATGCTTTCCCTTCGAGTCACACAAGGCAGCATTGTGTCACGCCTAGTCTTCCTGGACCCCCAAGCCGTAGGGGGGGGGGGGGCAAATTTCACACTGGCTGTTCCATCCACTTCACTGTTCTAGCCTATTTCAATCTATTTGAGTGTGTGGATATAATTTTCTTATTTGTATTTAAAGGGATAACCGGAAAGTGACTTGTCGGATCCCTGGCTTTGAGCAGCCTCTGCTCAGAAAAGCGCTATATTAAAGCAGTCTGTTTGCATGTACCGTTCGCTTGGAAATGCCCCCGGTGGTCCCTCACTCTCCGCCCCTCCCGCAGGTCCGCGTGTCCAGCGTGTACGGGAGGAACGGGGTGGTGGACGACACGGTGTTCTTCACCCTGGAGTCCCTGCTGCTGCCGTCCTCCTACAAACCCTCCGCGGGGGACATGGTGAACCTGGTGATGGTGGAGAGCAGCCAGTCCTTCTACTCCTGGAGGGCCCTGTGCATGGCTCCCTGCAAACTAAGGTCAGCACCGCCCGCTTCCCAGGGTCTGGAGTTGGGACGCTATGGAGATTCAAGCAAGTTAAAGGTGACATAATGATTACACCAGGGGTGCCGTTTTGAAAATCGGCCTCTTCTGACATCACATGTGGGCGTGTCCACCTAGATGTATGACGGATAGATGAGCAACGTCTGCTACAGTCCACTGGGTAGGCTGCTAGGCTGATCTACCCAGCACACATCTAGGTGGACGCGCCCACTTGTGATGTCAGAAGCGGCACATTTTCAAAACGGCTTGTAACGGCTAATCACACTCAGACCTGGTGGTATAATATGTCAACTTTCATGAAGGCAGCGGGATGCTTGCTCCCGGTGTCCATTCTTACACTGTTGAGCCCCTGAGGGATTTCAGTGGTGCTTGATAAAGACTCTTTTCCCTCAATATCACTGCTTTCCTGCCACAAGGGGGTGCCAGAGCGTGCGGGGAAATTGCAACATTGAACAAAAATCTAACAAATAAAAAAGCAACATCTGCAATTGCTTGACAGAAATTTTGTTTGGTTAGCATGAACGCATTGGCAATGATGATTTTCTAAATATTAAGTTTTCTAAATTACATGGAATCAATTATATTCTATTCAATCAAATGTATTGTATGTTATTGCATTTTTTCATTGATGTAATCCATATTCATATAGTGAATACAGTAGAGTAGAAAGTTTTTCAAGGGGTGTGACATGCATAGTGTTCAAACTGTCACCAGATGTGTAACATATGGGAAAAAACAACCAGTCCTGTTCCAAGTCCAAACATGTTCCATTATTCTATTCCACTTTCACTTCCTCTCCATGTCTTGCAGTAGACGAGTAATCCCACCCACTCGAAAAATAGGGTGAACATTTCCTCAGATGCTCTGGTGATGAAGTGACAGTTTTGTATTAGTAACTTATAGGGGTGTAACGATACACAAAAGTCACGATTCGGTACGTACCTCGGTTTTTAAGTCACGGTTCGGTATGTTTTTCGGTACAGCAGTTTTTATTTTATTTTTATTAAACAATTGGATTTTGATTTGATTTATTAAATTGTATCAAACAAATGCCTTACACAAAAGACATCAAATACAATTGAGGATAAAAACACAATAAAGTTCAGGACTTATTTCCATTGTGGTCCTCAACACAAAACATCAGGACAAGACAAGGCACTCACAGAGTGTGTGATAATCAATAAAAACTTTGTTCAAATTTATTTTTTTTCCCAGCACATACCGAAATGAAACGTGCATCGAACCGTTAGACCCGTACCGAAAAATTTCGGTACGAATGAGTGTATCGTTACGCCCCTAGTAACTTATTAGTAAGGCCATTTGATTCTGAAATGCTGGATTGTGTTCCTCTCCTCTGACAGCGTGACTGGGCCAACCGGAGCTCTACTGGAGACTGAGATCCAGAGTCTCCTGGAAGACAAGGGGAGCCTGGTGGTCTCTGATTTTGGCAACTTCGGTGAGCTGGAGCTGGGGGAAAGCAGAGAGATGGTGGTGTGGATCCAGTAAGTACTGGTTGAATGGCTTCAACTGTTAACACTGAATTCCAGATTCTGTTTTCAATTATTTTTGACCAACATGTATCACTGCCAGTGGCTGCACTAGAGACACCATGAGTATAACATATGCTCTCTAATTAATACAGATTGTACTATTGATCATAGCCACAACAATAGCAACAACAATAAATTGTTTAGGAATGAACGTACATAGTGCATGCAAAACGTGCAGTTGAACAGCCATGTAGTAATCCCATTATTTTCAAATCCCCCCAAAAAAGTTATGTTCAACGCTATTGTGGTAATATTGTTCACAGAATTATAACTCTAGTGGACAGTACTTTTTTTAAATTTAATTTGTATTTATTTTCTAAACCTCTCCAACAGGAACATGGGTTCAGAAACCCACAGGCTGAAGAGCTGCAAGTTGGCGGGCTGGGATTCATCCCAGCAGTTCTCCTTGGTCTCTGACCCTTGTTCTCCCGACGAGAAGGCTCCCAGCGGCTCTACAGCCGGGCCGACAGCCAAGCCCCCAGCCGAGCCCGCTCCGGATCACGTAGAACCACAAGTGAAAGGAGGTGACGACGAAGAGCAGGGCAAAGGAGGCGGAGACGCTGGCCGGGAGGCTGCTGACCACGATGCTACTGGCCACGATGCTAGTGCGAAGGATGGGACTGGGAAGGCTGGGCAGAACCCTGTGTCTGAAGAGAAGCAGGGAAAGGAGGTGGATATTTTCCCGGGAAAGAGGCTGTCCGTCGTCGTTGGCTGTACCGCTAAGTAAGTCGTTCCCTTAATTGTTTGGCGATGTATAAACGCAGGAACATTTTCCGGCCATGAAAAATAATAAAAACGCATTGTTTGCTGTAACCTAATATTGGCATAGTTAAGTATTAAGCACACTCAGTATTGAAAAGCTGAAACAAAAGCCTCTAGTGGGTTGAGTTGTAGGTACAGTTATTGCTATGCACTGTCGTCTGATGTTTTCCCCCAGTGGGTGGAGACCAGTGTTGGGAACGTTACTTTAAAAAAGTAATTAGTTATAGTTACTCACTACTTGTTCCAAAAAGTGACTGAGTTATTAACTAAATTACTTTATAATAAAAGTAACTAGTTACCAGGGAAAGTAACTAGTTACTGTAAAAAAAAAAGTTGCTATATGTCAATGAATTTGAAGTAGTGCTTATATCTCCACCTTGAAAATGGCAACTTTTTACCCCGTTACTGAAAAAATAACGGGGTAACGCCGTTATTTTAAACAGTTATTCCAAACACTGGTGGAGACATATATTCATATAAATATATATATATAAACAAAGTGTTCATTGCTGCAGTCCAAAAGCGACATAGTGCAGGTTGATGTTCATGTTAGACCCCCCCGCTCCATCACCCTGTTGGTTTGACCCAGGAACATGGGCGGCTGCTCCGAGCTGCTCCTGCTGCACTTCTCCTCCTTCACCATCGGGAGGCGCCTGGAGGTCGCGGCGAGCTGCCGGGAGGAGCAGCTCCTGCAGCCCAGCTCGCCCTACGCCTCCTGCGACGTCCGCCTGGCCCCCGACCTCCCCACCCGCGTTGTCACGGTTGCGGCGCAGCACGTCCCCTCAAGGTACAGGGACATTACAAGCATGCGTTTAGTGGCGGACGCTTTTATCCAATGTGACTCGCAAGTGAGGATGAAAAGCAATCACGCATTGAAATTTGAGCTTCAAAAAAAGATTCCAAATGCTACACCACCTGATTTAGAAGCAGAGTCGCTACAGAAATAGTAGCGTAGAAGTTCACAGGGTGAGTGGATTATTTTTAAGAAGTAATGCATAATAGATAAGTAACATTTAAACAAAACCCTGAATATGAAGTGACAATAGTGTGCTATCGTGCACACTGGCTTTGTGTGCAAGAGAAACTGGCCTCCTTGGTTTCTCTTTAACCAGTTTCCTTAACAGAAGAAAAAGGAAAACCAAATCCATATCTGGGAGTGATCGAGTGAATGAGTTATCCATCCTGCGTCCGCCGGCTTGTGTCTGAGGAGCTCTGTGTCTGTCGTCTCCTCTCAGGCTCACCAAGCGGCGGCTGCCCAACTTCCTGGGTAGCTACCCGGTGCCCCAGGCCGTGAGGGAGTGCGTGGAGGCCCAGAGAGATGTGCTGGCGGTGCAGCCCTGTCTGGGAGAGGTGAGGCTGGGGTGGAGGTACAGGGGAGTGGGGGCAGCCCTGTCTGGGAGAGGTGAGGCTGGGGGGGGAGATAAAGGGGAGTCTATCTCTGATTCAATATAGTCGATGAGGTTACATAGGGATCTACTCCACTCTACTGTAATAGGACAGGCGGTGTGGCAAATGATGGCATGAAAGTAAAGTGTGTGTTTATTATTATGTATCAACTGATTGCAGCAATGAAAATGTACTAAGACAAAGTTATTTTGTTTTGGTTTTTGGAATTGACTCAACAGAAGATAAGAATCTCTATTGTTACCGGGAATTGATTTGTTTTCTCTCCCCCCCCCCCCCCCCCCCCCCGGTCCCCAGGTGCTGGCAGCCTCCAACATGCGCGCCCGCTTCGACGTGCTGCTGTGGCTGGAGGAGCTGCAGGCGGAGGGCGAGCTGAAGGAGTTCTCCATCAGCGCGGCCGTGCTCCGCAAGGGGTCCCAGTACCTCCACCTGGACATCCCTGGCCTGGCCGAGGGCCGGCCCAGCCTGTTCATAGGTGAGGGGGAGGGGGGTGGAATCAGACACGTGTGCACGGTAGGGACGGGGAAAAAAATAAGGATTCACGTAAAGATCGAGATTCTCGTCTTCAGAATTGATTCACTTGTTTGTTTTTTACTTTGTATAATAAAATCTCCTTTCTGAAAAAACAACATAATGGTTTGCCTTTCTTAGGTGGACTTGAGTAGATTCTGAAATTAGCACCACTGATGGTGCCACTGATGGAGACAATTCTCAAAACTCGAAAATGAATCTTGAGATGCCAGACATTTCCAACCCCAACTGCATGCACGTGCACGCGTGTCAATCGGTTTTTCAAATTTGAGTAATGTTTGTGAGATTGTTTACGTCCTGCTTCACAGGGGACAGAATTGCGCTGAAGGAGCCCCAGTGCAACGGAGTGACGACGGAGTACATCGGCTTCGTCACCGAGGTAGAGGGGTTCAGAACGAGTAAGGTTTCCTCTTCATGGAGGAGGTTCTCTGAGATTGATGTGTCAACGTGTCGGCCCGTAGATCCACGAGGAGGAAGTGAGCTTGAGGGTGAATGCCGAGCTGCGGCAGCGCTATCAGGGACAGCCGCTGGACGTTGAATTCACCTACAACAGGTAAGGCGGGGGGGGGGGGGGGGGGGGGGTCTGGTGGTCTGGTGGTCTGGTGGTCGGGGGGTTTGACCAACCAGTTCCTGGGTTCGATCCCCAATCTCGTCTCTGCCTACCTGTAGGCAATGTTGAGTAAGATGCCTAGCCCAGTCTCCTCCCTACCGATTTGAGTCGGAATTCAATGTACAGTGATAATATAGCTAATCGGTATGGTTCTATTATAATTGAACAACGTTGATGATAACGATCTTGGGTGTCCTCTACTACGATTTTGCAAAGTCAAACTGATTCGTCAGGCCAGACCCATTGTCGACAGGTCATTGAATCATAAAAACTTGAACCACTAAAACGGTGAATCCTTGAATGGTTTCCCTCGTTTGTTATGTTTTCCTTACTGAATAAAACTTCATTTCCAGGCTGAGCATGAGAAGGTGCCACCATGCCCTGGAGCAGGCCAAGCACTTTGGAGGGGGTAGGTGACCGTTCTGCCGGCAATGTGCTGCCATACTGCCTACGTTCTACCGGTTAAGCTGAGCTCTTCGTCATTGGTGGCCCCATGTGTGACTAAATGCTCGCAAAGTGTGAGTTTGAGTCCCTCAGTTGGTGGGAGACTTTATTGAAGACGGAATTAAACAAACATACAAATCAAGATAAAAACGTAAAAGAGAGCTTCTTGAAATATCACACATTGCGACATTAACATTAATTCTTTCAACATATTGACAACTTTTGATCGTTGGAAACTGTAGTACAGCGCTAAATCCTTAGTTCCATGGTATGTAACACACACAACAGGCTACTCATTGGATATCAACATGCAAAATGGATTGTTTCATCAATCTCTTTATCGTCTTTATACAGAACACATGTTGCAATTTGTATACTGCTCATCGTGTTGTAGTGCACACTCTCTGCATGTTGTTCCTGACTCTCCACCGCTCTAGTTCTGTTCCCCACGGAGATCATCCTCCAGGCCCGCCAGTGGACAGGCAGGTGGCTAGAGGAGCCAGGAAAGGAGACCATCAAGGAGGAGAGTGAGGTGAAGGGCCGGTTGTTGCGTGTAGTTAATGACCAGGTGTTGGTTACTGAGGCCATGTCTTCACTAATGAGGATACAGACTTGCCTCCGCTTTGGGTTTCGATTCAATACTAAAACAGACTTTTTTTCATCCACTAAATTAGCTTTTTTTTTTTTTGATGCTTTTCCACATTGATTAATCTGAACACACTGGTCTTGCTGTGTGGCCAGGCAAAAAAAAGGGTCTTGAATTGTGAAGAGATCCAGTTATTGGCCAGTTAATGTGGTCTGCACATGTCTTGATGAGAGAATGTATGGGTTTCCCTGCTTCAGTGTGGAAGCAAAGTGTTTAGTTAACGGTGGCAGTGAATGGCTGGAAAACCTTGGACAGGAAATCAGTGTTGTTACAATTGATCAGTGCATCATGACCACAGCCTTTCATTGTTGCTGATGTGTATCGACTGTGTTTGGCCACTAGGTGATGACGGCGGAACACCAGGACAAGGTGTCCGGCGTCTCTGTCAACATGAAGTCCAAGGGCACTCAAACTAAAGGTATTTGGGCTGCGGATTTTAATACATGCTATTTCCAAATAATAATAATCAATAAAATTTGTACAGTTGACAAAATTGACCCTTGCCTCTTCGCAATAATCCGCGTCGAGAACAACGCTGTGTCGCAGCGCTAAAAGACTGACTTCAAACACACATCTCACTTCACTACACACACACTTCACCTCACCACACTACACACATCTCACTCAAGCATGGCGCGTCCCACGACAATGTACGCCACACACCTCACCACACCCATGTGACACGGTGTCTATTGTTGTGCTCCGAGGCGCGGGGCTGCCGAGCAAAGCGGTGCCCACCGAGGGCAGCTTCTTCAACCCCCAGCTGAACACCTCCCAGAGGGAGGCGGTGAGGAGGGTCTTGGCCGGGGAGTGCCGGCCCACCCCTTACGTTCTGTTCGGACCCCCGGGCACCGGCAAGACCATCACCCTCATAGAGGCCATACTGCAGGTGCTGTTCACGTGTTGACATGTTGTAGCTGCATGTGGTCATTTAGCAGAAGGTTTTTACCATCGAGGGTGAGAACAGTCTCTAAATAATTACTGGAGCGTGCGGGGCAGCTATAGGAATTAGTAATACAAGGTTTGTCTGGTACTATATTGGGAGTTTTAATGCTAGGTGCATGGGTACATGCAATACTGTTTAGCGTTGTGTAGTTTTACAGTTAGGATTACAGTTATACATAGTGCCTGTATACTTTCCTGCGTTATATTTCTAATTTATGAGGTTATTTTGTTCTTTTGTCATCATTCCTTTGTCATCGTGTGACACCCATTGCCCGGTCTGACTGTGGTTCGTGTGTCTGCTGTGTTTCCCGCCTCCAAGGTATACCACTTTATTCCCAGTAGCCGTGTGCTGGTGTGCACCCCCTCCAACAGCGCCGCGGACCTCGTCTGCATCCGCCTGCACCACAGTGGGTTCATGCACGCGGCCAGTTTGGCGCGCATCAACGCCTCCTGCAGGCAGGAAGAGGTATTGCACGAGAATTAGGCTTTACACATAGGGGAATTTCTGTTGTTCTTCATCGTAAAGTGTGTGTAGATAAGGCCGAGGTACACAAGGAAGGGATTACACTACAGGGATTATACTGCAAGCATTGGGTAAGAACCCAGAACCTTTAGGCTAGGCTTCAAACAACCTAATCACTAGCCACTGCCATGATAATATCCTGCTGTAACCCTTGTTAAATTAATCATACTTATAATTTCAGAGCCCGACCGTATGAGCCTTATTTTACCTTTTATTCGCAGTTCTTTGTTGTACATTAGTCACTGGATTAAATAAGACCTGTAAAAATGTTATATAAACTACCTCCCTTGTTATTATAATTCTTCTTAACTCGAAGATGGCTTGGAAAAATAAGAACTCTTCACAAAATAGTAAAATATTTCAAGTGCTCCTTACATATTTGTGGGTGCCCCTCACACTTTTGCTGACGCTCCCGATTAAAAAATAAAAAAGGTAAATTGAACCCTGCATGTTCCTCTGCTTCTGCCCAGTCCATCCCAGAGGTGCTGCGGCCGTACTCCAAGGCCGGGGAGGACATCCGCCAGGCCTCCTTCCACAGGATCGTGGTCAGCACCTGCTCCAGCGCTGGCATGCTCCACCACATAGGACTGCAGTAAGGAGCCCCCCCCCTAGCGCTACGCTCACCTCCTCTCCAGGGCTCCACTCCAGGTGCACCGGGCTCCACTGGCCCTGGCCTGCGCCCCGCCCCACTGCAGTGACTCCCTGGGCTTTGTGTCTCCGCAGAGTGGGACACTTCACCCACGCCTTCCTGGACGAGGCCGGCCAGGCCACGGAGCCCGAGGCCCTCATCCCCCTGACGCTGGTCTCCGAGAAGGACGGACAAGTCTGCACACACTCGCACTCACTCACATACATGGTCGCGCTCATGGCTCTCTTTCTCACACTGTCTCATTCACATGGTCTCTCTCTCCCTCAAACTGTCGCTCACTCACTGTCTCTCTCTCTCACACTGTCACTCACTCACTGTCTCTCACTCACACGGTCTCTCTCAAACACTGTCTTGCTCTCGCTCTCTCTTGTGTATAATCATTCACCATCGTCGTCTCCGAAGCAGGGGAATAGTTTGTTTTGGTTGATTCGGGTATCAATGAGGGTGCTTAATGTAAATACATGGTCTTTGTCTCTACGTGCGTGGGTCTATATTAACACGGTTTGACATGTTCCACCTACCCAGATAGTGCTGGCTGGAGACCCCTGCCAGCTGGGTCCCGTGGTGAAGTCCAAGCTGGCCGGGGTGTTTGCCCTGGGGACGTCCATGCTGGAGCGGCTGATGGCCAACCCACTCTACTGCAGAGAGAAGTGGGGGTACAACCCCATGATGGTGGGTGCAAAGAAGAACGTGCTGTAGGAAGATTTATTCATTAATGACGTCCATCTTAAAAACTTAAAACAACCGTCACTTTCTAAAGAAGCACTGAATGGTACAATTTAACAAACGGATAACTCACAGAGTGGTAGCGCAGGTTGACTGGTAACCGGAAGGTTGCTAGTTCAATCCCCAGGACCTCCTAGCTGAGTGTCGAGGTGTCACTGAGCAAAACACCTCACCCTCACTGCGCCCGACGAGCTGGCAGTCGCCGTGCGTGGTTGACTCCACCGTCACTTGGACCAAATTAAATGAAAATTTAATCTGAATGCTTCTCCGGTTCAAACCATAACTGCAAAATCTTCCCAAACAAATGTGGTAAATATTTTACGGCCTCAGGTGACCAAGCTGATGTACAACTACCGCTCCCACGAGGCCTTGCTGAGGCTCCCGTCGAAGCTCTTCTACCACGGAGAGCTGTGCGTACGGGCCCCCCGGTCCGTGGTCCACTCCCTCTGCAACTGGAAGCGCCTGCCCAAGAAGGGCTTCCCGCTCCTGTTCCACGGAATCAGGGTGAGGTCGCTCGAGGCGGACAGACCGTGGAACCCTGGTCTGTTCTGTACTGGACGGCTGGCCCAGCCTTAAAGGGCCAATGAACCCAAACCTGTTTACTCTTTTTAAATGTATATTTATATACCTTATAAGATCGTCGTCATAATAATCTATGCCATTTTATCACAGTTGCTAAAATAAGACCCTATTTTTGAGAAAACTGGATTAAAATCCAGTGTTTTTGACTCCCCTATTTTGTCTCCCCAAAACACTTGTAGTACACTTAACTCTGTGTTTGAATTCCTGCTGAAACGGTGGGTTCACTTGCTCCTTAATGTAGCTCTGTTATGGCAGGCCCTCCGGGCGAACTTAAAATCCAGGGATGTCTCTGCCCCAGGGAACGGAGATGCGGGAGGGGGCAAACCCGTCGTGGTTCAACCCAGGGGAGGCGGTGCAGGCCATGCTGTACTGCTGCCAGCTGGCCAAAAGGCTGTACAACCCCATCAGCCCCACCGACATAGGCATCATCGCCCCCTACAGGAAACAAGTGAGAAGACTTTCTTATAATCATTGTTTTCAATTCGGAGAGCCAATTTGAGCCAATGTCCACATCATGCCCTAAAATTGTAAGAGACACGGAGTCAAACGTATTCTGTGCATACAAACATTTACAGCATATTTTTCTCCATTTGGCTGTTTGGCACAAAAATGCCTTTGGTCAGACACAAGAGGTCGCTGTTTCCAAATTCCTGTTTTAAGCTGTATCTGAATTTGTGTGTACATGGCCTGAATTGAAGGCTATTAAACAGAGGAGGGCCATATTAGCTCATGACACTCACTGCTCTGCCCTTCTCCGGTCTCTAATATTCAACTAATATTACCATAATGTGTTTACTGCTGCAGCGCTACCTGGCTGGAGCTTTATTGTCATTCTTTAGTTTTTATTTATTGTCATCCAAATGCTATTTAAATGTCACAGTTCGAGATTCTGAGGGGATGAGGGACACTTAAATCTCTCCCCCCCCCACTAGCAAAAACAAGACGAATATTAAAGTAGATGAGTTGCTGTTATTTTTTTTCCTATTTAACTTTTTATCATTGGTCTAAAATTGTAATGAGTCATCTCTTCCCTCCACCAGTCTGAGAAGATCCGTACTCTGATGGGCAGGGTGGGTCTATCGGACATCAAGGTGGGCTCCGTGGAGGAGTTCCAGGGACAGGAGTTCCTGGTCATCATTCTGTCCACGGTGAGACTCTGGTTAGGGACGACCCAGCACTATAACACGGTCACTCTCCATCCTAGTCTACGGCTAAGGTAAGGGTAATCTAGTAGTCCAATCAAAACCCAAGGTAGTAATACTATCTGGAAAAATAGAAAATGGTATGAAGCTATAAATCATGTAGGTGTGACGGGGTGTGCAGATAAAAAATAAGATTTTACAACTAGACCATCATACCAATAAAAAACATGGAACCTACGCATGTTTTAGTGCAACATACTAGGAGTTGAGAAGGATGCAGTACACACGATGTACTGGGATACCAGCTAACCCAACAATACCAATGTCAACCCAGCACGGTCATTCATGCATAAAATTAAGTAAATGTACGCACGTACATGCAACATCACCCATTTCAAAGTATTAATTTTTATCCCATGAGCAGTAGTCAGCCATGTCCCCCAGCTGCGATATCAAAACATAAAAACAGTCCACCAACCACCAACAGTCTTTACTTATTCCTCGTACATTCATTATAACGTAGGTGCGCTCAAACGAGTCGGTGCTGGGGGAAGACCTCCAGAACGTTCTGGGCTTCCTGTCCAACCCCAAGCGTTTCAATGTGGCCATCACGCGGCCCAAAGCCCTGCTCATTATCATCGGAAACCCCCATATTCTGGTTAAGGTAAGTACAGTCCAGGAAACGGTATGTACACTTCTTTTTTAAATAAATGTTGTCCTGGGTTTATTCTATTTAAATCTAAGATGGACATGGCAAAGTATAAACAAGCATCACTGACTAGTGTCGAGGGGCTTTGAACCTTATAGTCTCAACCTTCTGGGTTTGAACACCTATGTCTGCCGGGTCTACTGTCTAGGCTTCCTTGCTTGAGCCAGAGACTCTTAAGCACATGCACACCGCCACCGAAGCGCAGTGTCAAAAAGAACACCCCCATTATTTCCGATGTATTAGCCCACACCGGCGGCGCCTTGATTGCGAGCAAGTGTGCTGCCCCGCTAGACTTCACGGCACTGTTCTATTCCCTAGCGTCGCCACGCGTGAAAAAGCGTTGTTTTTTTTAAAAGCTATTTTGTACATCCCGGCTTGATACAAGGTCCTGTACATATGGAGATTGTTGATGCAGTAGCTGAATAATTCCACAATGCAGAATGAATGAGCAATGACAGTAAATAAAGTGACTAAACCGTAAACAAAGTGCCCGACAAGACATGAGTGACTATGAATTAAGGTGACGATCGTTGTAAGCACAAACAGAGGATCATGGGCATCAGGGCCATATACAGTATGTAGTCATAATACAACTCGTATAACGTAATGATGGCCTATACCGGCGAGGTTTGTTGATCTGCTGCTTTCAAAACATAACCACAACGGTGCTGCAGCGCGACGCTTCCTATTGGTGCTCGGGTTAGCGGCATTTGACGCGCGGAAGCTGCGCACCGCGGCGCTTCGGCGCCGGTGTGTGGCCGGCTTTACTCCTACCTGCTTATCACGGACCTGTCAAAATCCAAAATACTTGAAGGTCTATGGATGAAAATGTGTGCATGTGTATTTTTTCTCCCTCCAGGACCCTTGCTTTCGCACCTTACTTCAGTACTGCTTTGACAACGGGGCGTTCATCGGCTGTGACCCCCCTCCCTCTCTGCGGTCCTCACACAGGTGCTCTGCTGATTGGCTGTCAGCTCTGCCTTGTCTGTTGTTGTTGTTGTTGGTTCCTTAAAAATGTAAAATCCAATCATCTAAATCAAATGTCTGTCCTATATACAATTTTTACAGTTCCAATTGGATGATGGAGTTACTTTTTTTCTTTAGTTTTCCTGAATATCCTGTGTACCTGGCACTATCTAGCTATAGTCAGCTAGATTTTGAAAGTATACAAGTGAAAGAATCCCTCCCTTCCACTCAGGCCTCCCTCCAGTCCCCCTCCCCCAAACGCATTATTAGCAATAGGGTCTACCTTGCTTTGTGGAAGACTGGCCATTGCAAATTTATCTACCGACCTAGTTAGGCAGGCAGGGAGAGGGTCAAATTATTGGACGGGCTTATTTCAGGCCTACAGCCACAGACACCAGATATTTACTTTTGTTTGTCAGAGCATATCATTTATTGATTACTGTTAGGTTCAAAAATATGAAGAGAAATGCTTTCTACACATTTTCCATGCATATGTGTTGAGACTTTGGTTGAACTTGCAGGGTATCCATAGGTCCATTCAGAAAGAGAATTACTTATCAACTCATAAGTTATTTACAAGGGGAATTGGAAGTTTGCTTAGGCAACAGATTTGGATGCTGATGATTCAGCCAAATATTTATGCTGACATGAAGCCGATGAAACTAACTAAATCATGGCGGAAGGTTCAGATGTAAATATTTTACCAAGTAAACCTTCTTTATTATTATTATTTTTTTTAAGTTCACTGATATTGAATGTTCAATGCTTTGCTTTAATTGGGCTGTTGTGCATTATTTATAATGCATGATTTTATATCAAATTAAAATGATTTTGTTTTGTAGGACTGTGGATAAGGACGAGAAGCCAGAAGGAAACGGTCCACCTGAAGAGTGAAGGACACATCTTCCCCTTTACTTTAACCATGACATGTTATTTTGCCCTTGCATGTTCATTTACGATTCGAAATAAATGCTTTGTGATGAATGTGGACGACTTTTAAACCGATCATTATTCAACCATAACAGAATTGCAAAAAAAAGATATAAACTTGCTTTGAAATCACACTGAACTCGTACTTGATTTTTTCGTGTGTGTGTGTGTGTGTGTGTGTGTGTGTGTGTGTGTGTGTGTGTGTGTGTGTGTGTGTGTGTGTGTGTGTGTGTGTGTGTGTGTGTGTGTGTGTGTGTGTGTGTGTGTGTGTGTGTGTGTGTGTGTGTGTGTGTGTGAAAACCCCCTCAATCAATTCCATGCACACTCGTAGCTCACTGAATGAATGAGTGGAAGCCATATCAGTTGCACCATGATGTCATGTGTGAGCCTGGTCCCCTTAGCGGACCCACAGATGCTCCTTGTGTGTGTGCGTGAAGCAGAGGGCCGTGTATAGGGCCGTCTGCTCACCTCGGCGTGGCAGCGTCTGCCCCCGGCCAGGCCCGGAGACTGGATGTGACAATTGAGGGCTGATGACAGTCTGCAGAGGGGACTGTCAGCCTTTCTGGAGCCCCATGGGGGTGGGTGGCTAGCTGGGTGGGGATAGACAGACATGGTGAAGGGACGATGTAAAAGGGGCAAATGGGATTCAAATGGAAAAGGAGAAGGGGGGCGGGGGGGGGTAGACGGCTTTTATCTACCCCCCCCCCAAAACCTATTCCCCATACATCTGAAGTTAGTTACTAGTACAGATGGCATTCACAGATCCATGGGGAAATAACATTGTAGGTTTGTAAGCAGTATAAAAGATAAACGGCTAATTTTTCTTGGCCGTCCAGGTGTGTTTTTAGACAGCAGGCAGCACTTATTTCTTTATTTACTCCAGATTGGTTTTTAGGATCTGGTTGTTCAGAGTCTCACTCAATGGCTGTTTCCTCTAAGCAAACATTAAATGCTACACTGAACCTAAACACAACGCCATTTTACGAAACTATCGCAATTAAAATAATGCATGAAATCCATTTTCTTTAAATCCAGCGGCTGTGGTCTTGTCAAGTGGACCGGTGGCCAACAGTATGAGCCATCACATAAACCCCCCCACCCACCCACCTCTGCTGTCATTAGCCGTGCGAGTACTTCACATTAGCAAGACAAACACAGCGTCTACACAGCAGCCATTAAGGCCCACAACAGACCCCCTGCTGGAGCGACGGCAGGGGGAGCTTGTTAAACGCGGACACCCCATTGTTCTCCCAAATTGGTCTTTGACTAATTGCCCATTTAGTCCCCTCTAGCTGGCTGCCATCGTCTGCGCTGGCCAGACCAGACCGAAGTAGCAGCCCGCACTCGTCACATCAGGCTGTAAAGGCCTGCTTGGCTGGGGCCGCTGATGGGCCTGGCTGGCTGGCTGGCTGGTTGGGTGGCTGGCTGGGACAGTGTTTCACGGCTGAGATAAATGGAAGAGGGGAGAGGGGCCGGTGAGACTGGGCTTTCCCCCTGCCACGTCTCAAACCCCACACAGGGACCCTAACCAGCAACAGATAACGGATCTCAGCCTCAGGGCGAACTCCAAACAAATGCATTGATTACACCTAACATGTGGCTATTGTTGCATCAAGGGCATGGGAGACGGTGGGCTGAGGGCTCAGTGACACACACGAGCACATGTCTGCTGAGAAGCACTCACTCTCAAAACAGCTCTTATAACTTTTAGTTATTTAAAAACGTGAGGTACTTGGCTCGATTCAGCAGCTTAACTTTAGGCATCGCTGATCAAGATGCCTAAAGATACCTTCTCATTAATGACATGAAACCTGTATTCACTGTGAATCGCTTTGGATTCTGAGTATCTTAATGTCCCACAGTCCCACTGACAATCTTCAGCAAAATAATTGGGTGACTACGATAAAAAAGCACTCAAGGGGAAAAGTTGACGTAAATCTACATTGTTGTTCTTCTCTGGCCAATTTCCAAAGGTAAATTTTCTGTGTATGTGAAGGCTTGGTACACCATTCTATCAGACAGATTAATACCCAGAGACACCAGCGAGAGTTGGGAGGAAATTATCATGTGAATCAAGAGCTGGCAGATCAAAGCCAGGTCGGCCAGTAAACACCGCTCTCACTTAGTTAGAAACCAATCAGGGGCCTTTTGAAGCAAAATTAGCGAACGAGGGCACATGAAAGAGACCTGTGTTGTGAGGGAGCCTGCCTGTCTGTCTACACAACCCTCAGAGACGAACCAACTCTCCCAAAGAATGATGGTTAACTCTGCAGATCATTTAGTTTGCCCACGCCTCAGTTCAGTTTTTCTTTCCTTTTCTTAAACCAAAACAACCCAAAAAAAACGTTGACAATTACCTCCTCTCTAAAAATATAAACGATATAACTTCATTCAGCTCTTTAACATAAATTATTTTTAAGATATAAGTTATCTTATATATATATATATATATATATCTTATATATATATATCTATAAATTAAATTGATGTGTAAATACAAATCAAAAACTCCCTTGGCTGTATTTCAGTGTGCATGGGCTGTGATTGTCACACACACACACACCACCCCCCCCCCCCCCCCCTGCCACATGCACACATATACACACCCATATTATATACCCCCCCCCCCACCCCCCTCCTCCTCACTGTCTGCAGTCCTCACAAAAACAGTCGTTGTCTCCATGAGCGTCATTGATAGGTACTTGATAACAGACTAACTGACTCACCGCGGGGGGGGCCGGCTGGCTGGGCCGCCCCTATATAAAGCGCAGCGTGGCCTGCAGAGGAGACACACACACGCATCTACTCTCTCCTGCGAGACTTCAGCAGCACTTGGCTCCAACCCTCAACCCACTCACTTTAATCAAGAAGAACAAACGCTCCACAATGTCCGCAACCGCAGTTCTCGCCACCATCTCCGCGGTCACCGTGGTTCTCCTGGCCTTTCCGTGTCTCTCGAGTGGCTTCGACCTGGGACAGTCCACCCGCTGCGTGGCCATCCCCAGCCGGTTGACCCTGTGCCAGAACGTGGGCTACTCTGAGATGCGGCTGCCCAACTTCCTGGGCCACAGCAGCCTGGACGGGGAGGTGGTCCCCCGCTCCGAGGACTGGAGACCCCTGCTGCAGACGGGCTGCCACCCCCAGGCCCAGGCCTTTCTCTGCTCCCTGATCGCCCCGGTCTGCCTCGACACGTAAGAGACACTTTTTTACTCTGTGTTCTGAATCAAGTTAATTCATTTAAACATCTTTGGATTGCTAATTCTTATTGTGGTTTGATGCCGATGAATCCAATCGTTCCTTGTGACCTGACACTGACCCTGTCTTTGTTTTGTCCCTCCAGGTTCATCCTGCCTTGCCGTAGCCTGTGCATGGCGGTGAGGGACGGCTGCGCTCCAGTGCTGGCCTGCCAGGGCCACGCCTGGCCCGAGGCCCTCGACTGTGACCGCTTCCCCGCCGAGGAGGACATGTGCCTGTCCCCGCACCCCAAGTTCTCCCAGTTCACCAAAGGTACGTCTCCAACCTCCTCTCAATTACAACAGCTTCTTCTTTTGCTCATAATTATGATTTTTGCTCATAATAATAATAATAATAAAGTTGCTTATAATAAGCTGACATGCTTTCAATTCCAATGAAATGTGAACTCACGATTTATTTTTTATTTTTACAGACTTGCCTAAACCTGCCTGTCAGAACTGCCCATCGGTGCAAGAGTACCCCACAATGAAAACGGTTCTGGACACCTTGTGCCAGCATGACTTCGGTAAGCAACCCGACGACATATCCGGAACATATCCGGAACGTATCCGAAAGTTGTCATCATGGACGTTTTTTTCGACCACTGAAAAAGCAAAGCTCAGTGGCTAACTTACCTCCCTCTCTTCTTCCCCTTCCCCCTCCAGCCGTGACCGCCAAGCTGCACCGCCGGCGCCTGCCCAGCGGCGAGCCCGAGTTCCAGGTGGACGGCCGGGTGGAGTTCATCCGCCAGGGCCCCCTGCTGCCGTACGACACCCAGCACCTCCTCCAGCAGTGGCTGCTCATCAACCTGCGCTGCGCCCACGCGCTGGTGCGCCCCGGCCGCTCCCAGCTCTACCTGATCGCGGGCACCGTGCAGGCCGACGCCAGCCTGGCCATCACCCGGCTCTTCCCCTGGCACAAGAAGGACGCCCACATCGCCACGGCGACACGCAAGTGGAAGCACCACAGGTGTTGATCGGGAAGGGAGGAGGAGCCGTCGGACCCACGGTGGCACGGCGAGCTAACTGGAGCGGCTTAGTGGCCCGTGGGAAATGTTGTTGTGGAAGAATTTTGAATATGAATAAGATAAAGGGAACGTTTAAGGGATGGAGGAGAGAGCCTTTAATTGATTTCAGTTGTTGGCTCTATAGCTCACTTTAGAGCTTTAGATGTGTACAGGGAAAGAGCTGGACTCAAGGTTCTCTGCTGCCCCCGGTGGCCCACTTTGTATTTACATGGTCACAAAGTTGATAGAATGCACTCGAAAAACTGTACATAATAATATTGTATATTATGTTTTTAAGAAATTATTTTCTATATAGAAAATGTTGTATTTATGAGTTTTGTATGTTTTTTTATAACACGTGAAAATAAATATTTAAAATAATTATTTGCAATTGATGTGGTTTTCTTTTTCGTCATAATGCTGCACAGCAACGACCCAACAAACAACGAGGGAATGATTGCTGGCTAACATTGTTTGCATTTTTTGTGATAATGTTAGCAATAGTAAGGGTGTTATGTTGTCTTGACAACAGCCCAACTGACCCAAAAAATTATTTGGTTGATCTCTTACAGCAACATGCATAATTCCCAAACTATTTTGGTCTAACCCATCTCTAAACTCTTCATCTTTGTCAAAGTACGATTTTAAAAGCTGGAAATACAGACAAATAAATCAACTGTTGGCTGGTGCATCAAAATCGTAATATAAGCCTTTTTAAGCGCTTCAATGCTGTGGACTCATTGAAGTTAAGATTGATGTGAACTGAACAACCATTTTAATTGACTTCTCCCCACATACAGTTTGCAGTAATAAGAGCAAAGGCTTAAGCAATGCAAAGCTGTGCTTCAACCTTATCCACTCAGACTCATGGCTGCAGTTGCAAATGCCAAACGCTGATGTGAGAGGATCGTGGCTTTGATAGGCCATCGGTTGTGTTTACACTTAAATAGTCTTTTAGGCTAAACAGAGCTCACACATGTTACTTGCTAATGCTGCTGATAACATCATTTACTGGATTTTATCTTTTTCTCTCTTCAGACTTCATGACTTGGGCTACAGCTTTGCATAATTGCATGGGACCGTTTAAGGCTTCGTCCAGACCTAATGTTCCAAGACTGTTTTTATTATGGTAATCATAGTTGGAGGCATTGGAGTGGGTAGCTGTGTCACAGAATATAAAAGGCTTTAAAACATGATTTCTGATTGGTTGCTGAGGTGTTCAGTCGAACAAAAGTGGAATAGACTGTATAATTCCACATTTTACATTTTGATTAAAGCAATTCAAAGATAATGAAGGATTAATTGCAGTATTTAATTTTTCATTTCAACAGTTTATTCAGTTCAAACAGCTCATCAGGGGCTTTTTTCACAGCCGGGAAAAGCAGGGAATATTCCTTAAAACTACAAACTAAACAAAATAATTTGAGTTTAAAGTGATGAATTCATGGGAAGGGAAGGAAAATGTAAATTATACATACAATAAAACAACATGCTAGCCTTTATCAGCTATTGAAAGGTAAGCCTTAAGTACTTACAAAGTATTCTATTTGTTGAACAAATCGATTGAAAAAGTTCTTCACCATAGGAAGTGCTTTAATGTAAAGCTCAAGACATATTACAAAAATATACATATTTATACAAAAAATATGGTGTATTCAATTCCAAGTTCCGTTTACTGATTGCAATTGCAACGAAAAAGCAGGAAATCCTTCCTGGGAAAGACTTGTCAGTGTAACATCCGTGAAATTTGAAGTGATTTGCATTGGAAAAATGAAAGTCAATTGCAGCAGGCCTTTCAACCGTGACGACAACGCTTATAGTTATTCATGATGCAACAAAAACACTTTAATGCTAAGTAAATTCAGTGAAGGGAATGAATGTTGGACACATTGTGATCATTAACATCAGTCTTTTTTTTTTCTTTTCTTTTTTTACACACAAGTGTCTTAGTGTGGACTTGATCGATTTGCCAGAGCCACCGGTTCCCTATAGGATTTTCCATGCACTATAACGGCTGTGTCTCTGCCAGTCTTGTGCGGTTGGGGTCCGTCTGATGACGGGACCTCTGGTGCTGCTTTGACCTCCACCTCCTGGGAAAGTCCCCGGCTCATAAGCTCATCCATTGGGGAGCGGCTGCTGTGCACCTCCTTCTCCCTGCAGTTCCTCCACTTCATCCTCCGGTTTTGAAACCAGATCTTCACCTAGGGGAGAAATGAGGGGATTATGATTGGAAAGATTTTACGGCTCTATCTGTTAAATGCGAGGAATTCGATTTATTTTTCAATGCATTTAAATGAATTTCTAAATTATTTTTTAAAACCCTTGTTTATTCTGGAAATGGAGGTCTCCAGACTTTGAGACAAGGGCTAGCCACTAGCCTTTCTTGTTTTCCATTGCCTCTGACTCCTTGATACTGAGGTCAGCAGGTAGCCTAGCCTAGCTTGTTTTCCATTGCCTCTGACTCCTTGATACTGAGGTTAGCAGGTAGCCCAGCCTAGCTTGTTCTCCGTTACCTGTGACTCCTTGAGACAGGTAAGTCACGAGCCTAGCTTGTTTTGCATTAACTGTGACTCCTTGAGACTGAGGTTGGCATAGCCTAGCTTGTTCTTTATTACCTACTAGTCCTTGAGACTGAGGTGAACTGCTAGCCTAGCCTGTTGTCCATAACCTGAGACTTCTTGAGTCTGAGGTTAGCCTCTCACGTCGCCTGTTCTTCATGACCTATTAGTCCTTGAGACTGAGGTGAACTGCTAGCCTGGTCTGTTGTCCATTACCTGTGACTCCTTGAGACTGAGGCTAGCCGCTAGCTTGTTCCGGTCCGTCTTGCTGATGTACTTCTGCCTCCGGAACGTTCTCTCCAGCTCCTTCCGCTGTTCCTCGGAGAACACGGCCCTTCTCAGTATCCCGCGGCGCGACTTGGGACTGGATTCAGACGACCACATGGGCATGTTGGTTCCCTCTAGACGTGACAAATTCAGTCAATATATACAGTCAATATATAAGCGTTTTGTACTATAGCACAAATAATATATTGGCACACCAATGTTGTTAATATCGCTTCATTCATATGTCTTGTACATGGTGGGGAATGGATGATGGAACAATTTCATCCGAGCGAGCCCATCTGAATACAAGCAGAGATGTTATAAATATAACGTGGCATTTCTACATGGCCCTCCGTCGCCCTCGTAATGATACTACTCATGTTTCTGACCGTACCAAATCTCCCCGGCTCCCCTCTTCTCCCTCCATGATCCTATATTCGGTCACACTCACTTTATCCCTCACTAGCCTTTAATTTTGTATCAATCACGCCACTTTAACACAGCGGGGGTGACTAAATGGGAAATATATATATAAAAAAAGAGGGGGGATTTGTTGAACGGTGATGGCACAATCCCACGGCCGCGCACTCACAGGTGCACGCATGACAAAAGTCAAGTGAAAACAAATTTGGCCCATCCATTCAGCGCTGCGCTTTTTTAATCTGTACGACAAATGTGCCCGGAGACCACCTCTAGAGAGCGACTAACCGGTTTAGACATGGCCCTCACTCTACTATGGCTGCTCAATGGTTGCCACTTAAACGCCAGATTACCAAGGTCACTCGCGGGCAACGTGTGTGTGAATGCTAAAGTGTGTGTGTGTGTGTGTGTGTGTGTGCGCGTGTGCGTGTGTGCGCGCGCCTCTTGGGCCCGACTATAGAAGGCTTTGAGTTGGCAGGAGAGGGAGTGGAAAGGGGAGAGGGGAGGGGGACGTGGGGGAGTCGAGAGAGGGGGGGGGCACAAAAGAGTCGTTCAATGGGAAGGCCGCAACTGACTGGCTTAGCACTGCAACACTAAATCTTTTCACCCGCAGGTATGAAGCCAGTTTGTATGCGAAGATGAGCTCAAATAAGTCTATAAAAGTCACTTTCAATGAATGCTTTAAGTCCCCGTCAGGACCCTCCCTCTCTCCCCCGCTCCTCCTCCCCCAAAAGGGGGGTAGGGCAGGAACGAGAACTGAAGGCCGGGAAAATAGAGGAGGAACTGAGGGAGGTGGGGGGGGGGGGGAGAGGAGGCGGGGGGGGAGGTTTCTCGGACCACACAATAGTCAGGGGGTCCTGTGTCCGGGCCTCTTCCACCGAGGAATGGGTAAGGGGGCGGGTGGTGTTGGGGGAGGGGGGGGTGAAGCAACAGAGTTCATTGCTGCAGTGAAAAATTGCACCGGGGTCGCGTGTGGACGGCGGAATAAAAGTGCTGATTGGTCACGCCGGGGCCGGGGCTTTTGTCCCGTTGCCGGGCACTGTGGGAAAGTGTCAGCGCACTAAGAGGACTCATCACACTCGAGGGGACGCGGCCATGTTGTTTTTTCTTAGAGCCGACTATTTACCGGCGTCTCTTTAGTGTCACGGCATTGTGGGACACACAGACCGCCACCTTCTCCTCCCGCTGGAGCAGCGGGAGGAATCCAAACCATTCCTCGCCTTCGTTACAGTTATAACCTCCGATGAACTTGTCGTCCCGAGATTGGGACGTCGGGAATTCGGTGTTGTTTATTCTGCTCTGCCGACTAGTTAGTTCAAACTCATCACTTCGGGGGCTCACTTTTACCCGACGTACCGCAAAACGGGAGAGATAAACAAGAACCGAACCCAATCAAAGTGTAGAGCGCTGGGGGAAAAAACTTCAATTCAAATTCTTAATGTGACAGACGACAAGACTTTTATTAGCTCTGCATATTTGCACCAGGGGGATCGAGTGTGTATTTGCCGGTACAAAAGATGGGGAGGAGGGGGGAGTTTTGGCTCCGCAGGGCCTCCACCATCACCCCCCCCCCCCCACCCCTACCTCCCCAGTCCCAAACAGCCGTGAATGGTCATGAATAGTTGCCGTGCAGAGCTGAGCGGAGAATTAGCTCCCCGGCATAGCATCAGTAATTAGCTGTGGAAAGAGCACAGAGGAGGAGGAGGGGGAGCACCCCCCCCCCCCGCGGCAAAATGCTTTAGAGGGGTGCTGAGGCGTCGCTGATGAGGCATAAAACACTTACTGGGGAAGACCGGGGAGGGGGGACTGGACCCACCGCAGCACGCCAGCACATACTGGGCAGGAGCCCGCAGGAACACACCGCTCATCACACCTGCTGAGTGAGAGAGAGAGAGAGAGAGAGAGAGAGAGAGAGAGAGAGAGAGAGATTTGGTAAATGAGTAGCCAGGTGGGATGCACTGGATTGTCACTTAGGATCATGCGACTGCTTGATCGTTTTCACAGTTGGACGGCAATCGAGAAAGTTGTCCATCGGAGGCTGATTTGTGCCATGAAATCGTCATTGTTTTTCAGGCCAAAAAAAACTTTAAAACTTTAGCTCATTAGTGGCTCCAAAAGAGAAGAGGTCCGATTCACTTCATGTCCGAGGGCAAGATACTGATTTTAAGCTTAATATGTTGTACTAACACCACCATTTGGTGGCATAATCCTTTTCTATAATGAATCCATGGAAATTACTAGTACATACAAAATATATTAAACTTATGTAATACAGCAATTTAACTTTAATTGAACTTTAAATCGAGAAACATTTAATTGCTGACGCTCAAGAGAAAGTTATTAGACCACCAAAATTAATCAGCATTGGAAAAGCCTGTAACAGCTTTTGCGTTAGAAAACAAAATATTCCCCAGAATTAACCTCATTGGTGAGCTGTTACAGATATAAGCTGTTATACATGTTATATCATAATGCCTCATTATTTTCTTATTATGCAGCAAAAAATATTATTATCACAGTAATCTGTTTTGTTTTTGTTAAAGGACAAATCAACCGATCAATCCGAGTCCCAAGGCGTACGGACAACTGTAGCCCACGCATGGACACATTGTAACACATCATACCTCGTTATCACGTGCACGCTCATTAAGTATAAAAACCAAATCCGTTACGGGCTTTACCTGAATGCGGTACGAGGTGTCGGCCCAGGTCCTTCACCTGCTGCAAGGGCCATCCGGGGGCCTGCTGTTGGAGCTGCAGGCAGTGCTGAGGGCCCCAGCTCCTCCTGGGGGACCTGCAGAGAGCGTGTCCCAAACGCCCACCTGCACCACTACTACCACCACCACCACCAGCACCACCACTACCGCTCCTACCACTTCTACCACTACTGCTAGAGCTACTGCCCTCTGGGCCAGCGGTCGACTGCAGCAGATGGTCGATGAGAAAGCTCTTCCCTGATATGCCGAAGCCCGGTAACGCGGGAGGAGAGCTGGCCATGGTCACTGTCCTGGTATCCTTGCGGGTCTGCACTGAAACCATCCTGTTTTGTCGCACACACACACACACGAGGTAGCGCCACACACACTCAGTCAACGCACGGCGCAGTCACAGCCCCTGTGACACTACTACCACTCTCCTTCAAGCCTCCTCGAGTCAGCGGGCCAGCTTCATTAAAAGTCTGAAGAAAACAACACACACAAAAAAAAAAGAGTAAAAAGAACTCCCCTTCTTCCTCTTCAGGGCTCGGCACTCTGCCTGGGTGCCGGGCACTGATTGGCTGAGAGGTCCTAATGTGCTCCTCAATTCAGATAAGGCTGGGTTCTTTTTGGAGTGGCAGAAGGTGGGCCCAGTTCATTCATTATGTCAACTAGCCTATTAAATGATAGACATCAGAGACAATGGACTGCTGGCCAAAGTTGAACATGCACCAAACACTCCTCTGTCGTAGTAAATAGTTTTCTCTTTTTTCCTGATTCCCCTTAGTGCGCCATTGTGGGGAACCTGGCCTTTCACGTTCTCAGCAAGTCATCCGAATCGCGCCCTTTTGTGATTATTTCAACTGAAAAATGATTTTTTTTGTAGTTTTTTTAAAAAGACTCTTTTAAGTCTCAGGAACTGTTGTTACGCCAGTTGTTTACCAGCCCCAGCACTAAAACGAGGAATAGTACAATTATTGCTCTACGAATATATATTTTTAATACATTTTTGTGAGAAAAAAAAGTGAGACACATAACTTTCACAAAGAAAAAAACGTAGAATAAAGTGTTCCCATGCATAGTTTTCTAGATTTTATGACTAAATTATCTATCTAAAAATATCCCAGTACAGCTACAGCCCTATTCCTGTTGAAGTAATTGGAACTTATATTGATTTTTTCTGCATTACTCTTGTCCTGGCTGGTACATGCACTTTCTTAAATTTAATATTTAAAAACCTAAAAGTACCACCTATAATTAAGTCCTAAGCATGCATTTGCTTAGCTTGTCCACTTGGTTCTGTGTTTGCACACATACTGCTTGTATTTCCTCCTATGTAGAGATTATAGAAACACAAAGAATCACACACACACACACACACACACACACACACGGACGGCACACACGCTGGGATGTTTTGATGTAAACAAGTCCGGTGCACGGCGCTCGTGTAACCTTTAGCGCCACGCTGAGCGTTCCAGCTAATGATCTTTAACAGCAGAGCCGGCTCTCCATAGAGGCGAAGGGGAAGCCGTAAACAGGCATGTCGGCCGAGGTGGGGATGGGGGGGGCCTGGCTTGTAGAGAGAGACTTGATACCTCATGCTGAGCATGGAAATTGGCCCAGACAGCTCGGCCTATTGTACGACGGCCATGGAGCCAAAGGTTGCTTGTAATCAAATTTGAGGGTTTTTATTCCCCAGACTGGTGGAAGAGGGGGGCACGCCGGGCCAACGAGATGAGGGTTACAGCGAGGCTCCGTGTCTGGGGCACCTTACCCCCCACACCCCCCCCCCACTCACATCACAGCGGGTGATGTGAGTGTGTGTGTGGGTCTGTATGTGTGTTTATGTTGACATGCTTCATGTTGACAGGAGTGTTGTTTCTGACATTCCCTGCAATCTCTCTCTCCCTCCTTCCCTCCCTCCCTCCTCCCCTCCCTCTCTCTCTCTCTCTCTCTCTCCATCTGGACAGTCTCTCGCTCGTCCCTAAAGTCGTACTTTATTGCCTGTGTTGACATTGAAGGTGGTGATGTAAGGGTATTCGTGGGGTTAAACAATAAGGATCCTTTACGCCAGGCATTATTCATGCGGTAATACTCCGCACGCCTTGCCTTTTTATTTCATCTATAATCAAAAGAAGAATCCTATGGGCAATCCCAACCAGGAAAATATGGAATAACAAGAAAAAAAAACACACGCAGTCATTGCGTGTCCCGCATCCCCGACGCCAGTGTGAGAGTTCCCTCCTGATCTCAGGGGACTTAAAGAGCATGTCTGAGAGCGTGTCATCGTTAGGACTCACCACTTGTTAATTAGACCCAGCCCAATAGAGCTCTTCACATAGAGGGAGCTATAATTAGACTATTCTACTGCAGGGAAGAGCAAAAGAAATGTCCCTGAAAGTTTGTGAGGATTTATTTGATGTCTCCCTCATTGTACCCCCAACCCTCTCTCTCTCTCTCTCTCTCTCTCTCTCTCTCTGTCTCTCACTCCCTTGGTCTCCCTCTCTCCCTCTCTCTGTCTTTCTCTCTTGCCCTCTGATCATGGAAGGAGGGAAAATGGAGGGAAAAAGATAAAATAGCCGTCCCTTCATTCAGAGTGATCCACAATGGCCGCCGTCCCGTCTAAAGCGAGCGCTCCTGGCGGACCAGCTGAAGACTCTTTATACTCCCTCTTTCTCTTCCCCGCAATAAAGCTCTTGAAGAGGGGGGGAAAAAAATAGATAGCGCCCCCTTTGCACCCCCAATTGATATTCCACCACTCGAACTTAATATCCTGAATGGAGGGCCAGACTCCATGAATCAGGAAGACAATGCGCTTAGCTTAGCAGCAAACTGGCACATTGTGTGGTGTCTGTGGTCTAGTGGAGGAAGTTTCTAATGTGGGACTCACAATTGTGTGTCTATAGAGTTCTAATGAGCTTCTGTGTGCCTTGTGAATGGTGTGGGGGTGGTGGTGGTGGAGGGGTGGGAGGGGGGGCTTTTAGCACAAGGGCCCAATGAGCCAGCTCAATGCCCTCAGGCTACAATAGGGCCCGGGCGAATATGGGAGGGGCCGTGGAGCCACTGCAATGCGTGGCGGACAGTCAATAAAAATCCCTGAGCTAGTAAGAACATTGGGGGAATATAACTGTTTTAAATGGGGGAGGGGGGAAGGGATAAAAAAAAAAGGAGAAGTGCATTTAACGACGTTCTCACAGAGTTCTTCTCCATTGTAGTCGTCCCTATGCTCTTTCCCTCGTGAACGTGTTTTCCGTATGGGGTTTTAAATAGCAATAACGTTCAGTATGTTTAAGGTGAACTGGCCGTTGCAGCTGACTGAGGAGCTGTTGTCCTTGTCAGCAGTGATGGATTTTACTGTGGGAGACACGGAGCCTGATTCAACAGGACAGACTGGGGCTCCTGAGCTGCTGAGATAGCCTATAGCTCCCATGGGTCCTCAGTTCGACACACAGTGGGCTGCTACATTAACATGTGCGACTGGTACATTATCAGACTTCCCGCAGAGTTCCAGATACATGTTTCAAGATATGCTTCGTAATGGGAAATGACTTTAAGCAATTAGTGCTTCAGCAATGTAGATAATACATTCTCCAAAAATGTTTGCATATTTTTGGGCCAAGAAAAAATATCTAAAACAAACACTATATAGAAAACAGTAATAATGAATGAAGGTATATATATATACAGATATAACGAAATATATAGTGAAAATACCTTCAGATATTCTACCAACTCAAATCCTAGGATAGTCTCATAGATCAAAAGGTTCCTTGTAAAATAATTGGTTGCCTGTACGTAATATTAGCTCATGGATTGTAGAGTAACATGCATTTTTGACCAACCTTTCATGTTAGGCTATTTTAAACCTTTACAGGTTTAAGTTTAACATTCAGCCCCGCAGTAGATCACGAGTGCCATGGCCTGTTGAATTCAAGTACTGCATGTGGCTCTGTAATGTACCATTATGTCCACAAGATGGCACTGTAACAACAAGCTATTATCAAGGCCACAGGAGCGTGAAAAAAAAACTTTGCAGAGTTACAAAAGCAGTGTACATATAAATTATAATTTGCTGACCCCGAACATACATGGACACAAACATCGCCCTATCACGAGTTGAACTGATAATGTATAAATGTTAAATCAGTGGTGAGTTCAGAATCTAATAATGGAGCCAATGACTCCTTTAAATAGAACAGCAATGATATTTTTAGTCACGTATTTTGGAACGCTGGCCTGGCGCTTTATAGGCTGTGTGTGTGTGCGTGTGCGTCTTTGTGCGCGCGTCTATGCGTGCGTGCGTGCGAGTGTGTGTGTGTGTGTGTGTGTGTGTGTGTGTGTGTGTGTGTGTGTGTGTGTGTACATAAGATCGTGCATGCGCGTGCGTGACTGTCAGCGAGAGAGAGAGAGAGAGAGAGCGTGACAAGGCAAATGCTTTAATCAAGCTAATAGCACTTTGGGAAGGAATGACATCGTGTGGGCAATACGAAGTCGGTGGTTATTACATTCCACGTGTCTGGGCCCCGGGAGGAAGGTTTTGTATTATTAATAAAGAACAGAGAGTTCCCGCCGCGGTCCGTCCTGCCGAACGCAGCAGATGTGACATGACGTCACACAGAGCTGTCCCGGCTACGACACACACGCACGCACGCACGCACGCACGCACGCACGCATCTTATTTCCTTTGGTTTTAGGACTGTTGACGTCCTTTAAAGCTGCGTGACACGACCCCTTTCAACAAGCTATTATTAAGGGGGTGCAACATCTATTTTTCATCATCCAGGAGGGAGGCGTTCACTTGCGCTGCATGATGACCCATATACAGCGTCGTATTTTCATACAGCAAACAAACAACTAGAGACAAGTTGATATGCCATTTGATGCATATGTGCCCATGCTGGAGTGGGACCGGAGCTGTGCCTGTTCACTGGCCGCTGCGCCGTCCCCCTGGTCGCTGTGTCTGCTGCCTCTGATAGCAGATGGGCCCCGCTCCTCGGCGCACTTTGAACAGAACAGCACGGCCAACACACATACCCCCCTCCTCCCGCGATGAACCCGTCATGGGTTCGGAGTGAGTCTGCTTGTTGCTGCAGATGCAGACGTGTCTCCGTGAAAACAGGTTGCAAATCACTTATTTCGACGATGTGTTTAGGTGAATTGAGCATAGACTACAGGAATCTGCGGAGCCAGTGTGGTCTCACTGGTTGTGATAAAACTAATAAAAAAACGAAACAAACAAAAAAAACATGACTGTCAGGGCCAAAGATATAATTGATGTTATTATTATTATCGGTATTATGAGTATTGTTATTATTATTAATTTTCTATAATTTTTTTCACTACGGTACTCTGCGCGCCCTTGGAACATTCTGTCATTTTGCAAAAACATGTTCCCAATTTTAATTCACCAATATTGTCGATGTCAGCGGTGGCCACAAGGGGGCGCCAGCGCACGGTTTCCTTTCCTGGGCAGGGGAGCCACCTCTCCTGCATCCCTGCTACACCAGCAACTCATCTGCTGCTCACAGCGCTCTTCGCAGCGGTGTAGACGAGCCTTCTCCGACCTGGTGAGCAGACCGATTGTTCTTCTCAGTTCCACACTGGTCGTTGTGCGCGAATGGAAGACGGATCTTGCGTTCAATGGAATAACATCTATTTTTTTCTTACCGGATGGGTTGTGCATCATTGGATCTCCTAAGTTCGAGTGATGTCCTCTCCTAAATCCTGCGATTGGTGAAAAAAAGCATTCTTCGCCGGGGAGTTACAGCCTTCGCATGTGATTGAGAATTACCGTGTCTTGGAAGTGGACCTAACATGGACTAATTTGTTTTTATATTCACAATGGGATTATTACAGCTATTTCTGATCGTGGGCTTATTTTGCGTAGCCTCAGGTAGGCTACAACGCTGTCATTGACTTTTAACGGAGACTATCAATTCTAATTCTATGCCACATCTTCTTATTGATTATGAACATAGCAGCCTACATACAATGTGGGTTATTGCGGTATAGTGCACAGTTTGACGAATGACGTTAACCCTAAAGTTAATAAAATAGTCGAATAAATTATAAATTCTATTTGGTAGCCCCATTCCTTTAAAAAAAAAATCTTTTAATATATTTGTAGCCTACATTTGATCGAAAACCTTCTGATTACTGACTAACCAAACATATGCATATATTTAACATATCTGCCATTACTAACAACTGAAGAAAAAAAATAGATTTTATATAATTTGACATAATCTATTTATATGTAGCCTATTGACTTATTTTTGGGCATTGTGTTGTTTCGCCTGATGTGAACCAGTCCCAGGTTTCGGCATCGACCCTGCCCTGCGCGTCAGCGTGTTTGACGAGCTGACGCTAGGCGACGGCTTCGATGGAGTCACTCAGGTCCAGGGCTTCCACAGCGAGTCCAGAGCCTTCCACTTCCAAGGTATTCCTCACCGCCTCGTATCGTGAACGTGGACATTGGGAGAAAGATTTTTTATTTTTTTTCAAACAAGTCATGCATATTTTTTGGCTTATTCACTGTTTTCTCTCTGGATGGAGTCCTTTTATTAAATTATTCCTAGGCTGCGTAGCTGATAGTGTAGCCTGATAAAAAACACCACCCATATGGGATGCTCTGTTTAACCGTGCGTTGGGGGACCCTCTAACACGCCCACTGCTCACACAATGGGTGATAAGGTGAAGGTGTCCAGCAGTGCAGATGGACCTCGTTTGTAAACCATAACAGCGGGACACACGACCTGCCCAGTTCGTGTCGCAGCTGGCTCCACGTCCGATTTAAACTTGACCAGTGACCCTTCCCATCATGACCAGTCTCTTCACCAGTCTCAACGTGCTCCCGTCGTGATGTAGGCTACGTGTTTCCTAATTGGTATCGTTTTCAACGATAAAAAAAAAAAAAAAGATTGAGGGGATAAACACAAACGCTGCGCCGCAAAGTTACAACTTTTGAGTGTTTGTCTAGATCGGAATGGAGACGCGGAAAACCATAGCCGTCGTGAACGTCGTCCGTTGCGGACCAGATGTCAAAACAATTCGACAAGAGGTTTCTTGAAAATAATGAACGAAAAGTTTAGCCCAACATTTCTCCTTCTGCCACCACCAAACCGTCGCAGTGTGGTGGCTGGCGTGCGTCCTCGGCAGTGTGATGGACGCGGCTCTTTGTGAAGGCAGGACCTATAGACGGGGCTGGGATTTACCTCTCCGTGGCTGGAGGACGCAAAGAGAGACGGGTTGGGGGTGGGGGGGTAAGAGAGAGAGAGAGAGTCACTATGGCTATGTAGTTAGATAAATAGAGAGAGAGAGAGCTTAGGGAGGGAGATAGACGCTAGGTAGGTGAGAGAAACTAGTAGTAGGCAGATAAAGAGAGAGGGAGGGAGAGAGAGTACCAGACGGAGAGCGATACCAATAGGTAGAGAGAGAGTTTGAGAGATAAAGATAGAGAGACTACTAGACCCAGAGAGAGACTAAACGGCAGGAAGAGATAGACTAGTATAGTGGAGGACAGAGCAAAATAGAGAAGGACTAGTCGGTAGAGTGAGGTGGATCCCAAATGGAGGAGAACGTGCGTCCTGATGGTGAAAACGTGTGTTCTTGTGGTGAAAACGTGCGTCCTAGTGTTGAAAACCCGTGCGTCGGCGTTCTATACGGTTTGACGCTGCGATAGGGAAGCACCAGGAGTGTCTTCCGCAGGCGCAGCGCCTGTCAATCAGGGGCTCTCCTCAGCTATATTTCATTTGGCCCCGCCGGCGTCCGACGGAGGCCAGCGGTACATTCAATTACTCCGCTATCTGGTCAACTCTCCAGACAGGGGGCGAGAGACATACACCAGACGCACAACGAGAACCGGAGAGGTACACATGGATAGAGAGGAATGAGGAGATGGGGTTGCGGAGAGGGTGGGAGGGAGGGAGGGAGGGAGGGAGGGGAAGAGGGAGAATGAGATGGATCTAGAGAGAGCGATGAGGAGAGTTGGATAAAAAAATAAAAAGAAGGGTGAATGATGAGAAAGAGGAAAAGAGAGCGAGAGACAGAGGGAAAGGGTAAATAGAGAGTGAGGGAGGGGAATCAAGAGCAGCACAAGAGCCTACAAGAGAATGCTGATTCCACGCGTCTTGCTGTCGAGGCTGGCTGGAACCGGCACAGCAGTGGCACTGGGATGCTCATTAGAGAGCAGGCTGAGCAGATCCAAGGCCCTTTCTTCCCCCGCCCGCCCGCCCGCCCGCCTGCCTGCCCGCCTGCCTGCCTGTCTGCCTGCCTGCCCAGAGGGAGAGCTTCAATCTCTGGGTACTGGGAAAGAACAAGCAGGGTAGCGGGTGGTGCTGAAAACCTGAAGAGAATGACATATTTATATATATATATATATATATATATATATATAGAAGAGATTTGTTATATGTATAATTTCAATTTCAGATTATATGACTTCTGCCAGGGGAGTCGGGCGTTTGTTATTCAGAGTGTGAGGAGGTGAAAGTGAAAGCAAAGCGGTGGGAGTGCGGTGTTTAGACGGGGGCCCCCGCTGAGGCCCCACGGAGGCCCTTTGAAGGCACGCGAGGTCAGCCATACAATGAGAGGCTCCCGGAGAGCCCGACCTCGGGAGGATGAGAACAAGAGCAAGAAGAACAGCCCCGGGCTGCCAGGCACTTCCACCTCATTATATACCAGTGGTGCTCCGCCACCACCACCACCACCACCACCACAACCACCACCACCACCACCACCACCACCACCACCCTGCCCCGGCGGCCCCCTGCTGTGTGACCTCCCTTCCTCCCATCCGTCCGCTGAGTTATACCTCAAATCAAATACGTCCAAGTATTTGAGTACATACTTTCTCGTTGAACATATATAAACGTGTGTGTAACACGTCATATGTGTCACACGGCCACAAACACTCTCTGGGCATGGACCTTCAGATAAAATACGAAGGCGTCGTGTTCACAAAGATAGACGTGGAGTTGTTCTTGACGTTTATGCGGCTTTCGTTGACTGTGATCGTACACCTGCCTTAAAGGGCTGTCCCCGACCCTGCCTTGCTCAACGGGCTACGGAGCAGTTCATTGAGCTCCCCTGCATTTTCCTCCAGGGACATTGAGACAGATGGCTGATGAATCCATTATAGGTATAGGTAATTTGCATATTTTTTACAATTATCAATGATAGCATAATGATATATACTGTATGTTACATTCTACATACATGTTCATATACAAATATGTATATATAAAATTAACATGATGACAAAAATAATGCAACGATAATTAAAGAGGTAAATGTATAGGATAAGAATGGAGTGCGCCGGTCCCCTCAGATTAGCTGTGGAACAGATGAAAGCCGCATGCAGACGCCCCTCCACTCTCCCTGTCCGCAGGCTCACAGCACCCACCCCTTCGCCTTCTTTGTCGCTGAAAGGCAATTACGGCAATTTCTCCTCAATTTCCAAGGACAACAACATAGTTTGTTGAATCATCCTTTTAACCACCGATGCCAGAGAGAGAACCCCTTTTGTTTGTGTGTGTTTAAGTGTGTGTGGGTGTGTGTGTGTACACTTGTGGGATGCCTGTCTGCCATAGCAGGTGTGCAGGTGGCTGGGATTGTTTGAACACTAGTGTGAACTGGGTTCTTGTGTACCTGGTTGCTTATTATTGTGCCTGACTCCGGTGACACCGACAGTGTAGTGGAATGGAAGAAACTCATTCATTATGCAAAAGTGTTTTTGTGTTTGTGTCCGTTCGCCCAAGCCATGGGGCGAGAGGCACAGATAGGCAGAGAGGGAGAGAGCGGGGGGAGAGGAAGAGGAGCAGGGTGTGTGTTTATTTTCACTTCTATGTAAGGGGGCTTGGCTGGCTAATGAGTGTGTGTAGTAAACACTGCCAAAACGTCCCATTCTAGGCAGATTTAATTACTTTTCGGATATGGCTATGCTGGATATACATACTTCTATCTGGCAAAATACGACCACAAACTATGCCATTGTGTGTCCGGATGTCTTCGCTCTCGTTTTTGGATCCTACTGCGTGTGCATTAGCGTTGCACGTGGGAGAACCGCGTGGAAAGTGAGAGTCTAATTTAAGAGACAGCTTCCATCCGGGGACACACAAACAATCAAAACACTGTTTGTTTTCTCTCCCTGGTCGTCTTAATAGCAATTAACAACCCGCTGAGATAGAGTCTATGATACTGTTCTACGGTATGTGTGCTTCCATAAGTGAGTGTGTGTAGGTGTGAATCCATAAGTCAGTGCACTTCAGTGTGTGTCTGTGTGTGTGTGCACATTGGTCTGCGTGTGTGTGTGTATGCACACAGGTGTGTCAGAGTCTGTGCACTTATGTATGCATCTAAAAGTGTATGCATAGGCGTGAGTCTTTGCACTTGCGTACACACATGTGTGCCCGTGTGTGAGCCTATGCGTCTGCACGTACAGTAGGCGTGTGTCTACATGTGTGCACGTATGTGTGTACTTTTCACCTATGTGTGTGCGTGTGTGCTTCTGTATGCTTGCACTCAAGTGTGCCTCTATATGTGTGTGTGTGTGTGTGTGTGTGAATGTCAGGCAGACAGAGAGGCAGTGATGAGAGAGTTGGGGTATTAAACGTTAGCCCCAGCACTCCTGGAGGTGCCCTTGGCTCGCTTTAGTATTTGTTCCAGGAGAATAGACACACAGTAGGTGGGGGGGGGAGGCTGGGTTTGTGGGGAGGGCTACTCCTCTGAATGCAGATTTGTTTGGCCGCCTTCAAATGTTCAGGGAGCCATTGGGGATCAACAGGATGTGTGTGTGTGTGTGTGTTCGAGTCTGTGTGTGTGTGTGTGTGTGTTTGGGTCTGCGGGGCCTGTTCCTATCCAAGTCCATCACCATGAGGCAAAGTGGGATATAGTCAAAAGTGTGGTAATATGCCGCTTGTGAGTGTGTGTGTGTGTAATGTGTGTGTGTATGTGTGTGTATGTTTGTGTGTGCTCCTGTATGTGCTATGTATATATATACACTGTATGCATTTATGCATGTGTCTGTGAGCCGTGACAGGATTGCTGTTCAATGCTTGATGGCGTCTCCGTCATTAGTCCAGTCCCTTGGGAGACAGGACACACACATACACCCCCCCCCCCCCACACACACACACACAGACACACACACACACACACACACACTATAGTCCCAATCATCCAGTGGCACGACAGACAAAGTAAGTCTGATGATAAATATTGTTCGTTATTGGAGCAGAAAATCGCATTGTCTTACGCAATATGCAAAAGGTGTTTCCCGTTGCCTGGCACCCACCCCCCCCCCCCCCGCCACCTCGTTGAGAGGTGCATTGTGTTGGTGTGTGCGCTCCATCACTCTCAGCTCCCTGTGTGCTTAAGACGGCATCAATCAGAACTGCTAGCACTTGCTGGCTTAGAGAGAGAGAGAGAGAGAGAGTGTGAGAGAGAGAGAGGGGGGGGGGGGGGCTTATTTGCAGGAAATATAAGAAAAACCCAAAAAAGACAAAAGTTGGTGGAGGAGAGTTGGTGCGTGTGGGTGGCGGTTGTTATCTAGTGTTCTGGCAAACCACAAGAGAGTAAACAACAAAAAAAGTCTTCATTATGCTCATGCAAATGCAGCCATGATCCTGACTGATATCAGTAATACTATCTGTGGTTGCGTCCTCCTCGCGGGAAATAATTAAGTTGAAGACGGACAGAGGGACTGAGACAGAGAGAGAGAGAGGGAGAGAGAGAGAGAGGGGTGTGGGGTGGGGGAGAGAGAGAGACAGCCTAATGAGCAGGAGAAAACCTTGCTTCTGTCAGCATGTCCTGCAGAGATTTTCTCCATTTCTTAAAAAATATAAAAAGGGAATCCAATCTTTGCTGTTTCTTGCCTTTAAACAGCAGCAGCAACCCACTGTAGGTAAAGGCAGGTAGATGTGAAGGCGCTGGGTGTGTGTGCATTGTGTATGCGCATGTGTGTGTGTGTGTGCGTGTTTGTGTGTGTGTGCCAGCCTGTGTGTGTGCCAGTCTGTGAGAAAAGGATTGTGGCATGGCTGGATACACCTGGGCGTTGTTAAAGCTGTGCTTCAGGGCACCTGCTCTAAATGCTAAACGCGATTGGTGCAGCCCTGCCTATACACCCTGCCGTGAGAATGTAGGTCTTCGCGTGTGTGTGCATGTGCGGTTTGTGTGTGTGTGTGCCCGAGAGGTGGAGCTTAGCGGGTGGTTAGGTGTGTGTGTGGAGATATGTAGAGACCAGTGGCAACGGTGACACCGCGAGATGGTATTAGACAGTTCAAGATTAGTATTAGAGGAGAAAATAAAGGGGATGGGGAATAGGTGGTCTGAGCATGGCCATCTATGTTTCTGGGAGATAAGATTAGGCAGGTGCCCAGGGACCGTCTGTGGAGCCCAAAGGGCTCTCTGTAGATTTTACCCTTAGTGCCCGCTGGCTCGCAGACGCTATATGCTGCAGACGGCTACTTCAGGGTGACGATAGCCAAGGGCCCTGGGCAGTGCATTGAAAACAATGGAGTAGTCATAGAGGGGGAGAGCGAGAGAGAGAGAGAGAGAGAGAGAGAGAGGG